>NW_024003984.1:0-13468 GCF_014805625.2 Glossina fuscipes | reverse complement strand
GACTACTCATGAGATACCTTACATGCAGTTTTTGTTATACGAGGAGGTCCAAAGATTGTCCCAGCCGGTCTAAAGTTTTCGCGACAATTTAGAATGCCGAAATACTACTACTTAGTCACTTTTGCTGACAAATTTTCAAAATTTCAATGTTTTTCCATATAACAACTTTTCAGAATATGACTTTATATGGGGAGTGGTCGTTCATCCTTGGGCCAAAGTACGTCTGTGTACCAAATTTCATCAAAATATCTCAAAAATTGCGGGCTGCAGCTTGAACCCCAAATTTCATGGACGGACATCAGATGAACAGACAGGCTTAGAATCATTTCCTAAATCGATCAGTACAATAAATAGGAGTTACATACGTATACATAAACTTAATATACCCTGTATCACAAGTGGTAAAGGATGTGAAAAATAAGAAAATTGTATTCGACAGTGATCGAATCTTTCATACTCTTCACCATTATCCCTCGTTTGCTATCGTCACGTGTGCGATACTTACATAAGAATTAATACATTTGGTTTGTCGCATTCTAGTCTCCAAATCATTACATTGGTAAGAGAAAACCAGAACCATACACGTTCTCGGGTCCACCATATTTATTGTAGAATTAACATATGTTTAGTCGGATAATATATTTGGCGAATGTGTGCAATAACTTTCAACGTTCTGTCTTGTTGGACGTATGAGTAATAAATAGGAAACATCAAAAAAGTTAAAAAAAAAAAAAATGTTCACTTATAACTTTGTATGTCGGCGTGGTCGACTTTTTCTATTTTTATACAGGTGGTGAAGGAGCAGCGCTAGAATATAAATGCAAATTTTTATCGTTGCATCTTTTGTGATTTATAGGTAATGAGCAAAAAACAAGATTGTTTTTGTTTTCAAAAACAGAGATGGTCTTGGATTATGTTGTTCTGTGATTCGGTCATTTGACCAATTTGTCCCATTTTCAATACTAATCGAAAGACGAATGTGAAACCGAAAGCTTCATTTTTGTGACCAGGAGAAGCTTTACTACACATAGGCAGAGAGACGGACGGATAGATATACTTAAATCGGTTCACTATTTGACGTTGATCAACAATACGCATATTTTATGGGAACTCTGGGAAGCTTTCTTCTGGACGTTGTAAACGTTTTGACAAAAAGAATATACCTTTCATCCTGCGATCATGACCATCAAATATAGGTAGAAAAATTTTGAATCTGTAAATATATTATACAAATATCCTAAGTCTTTTTTAATAATGTGTTTTATGTTTTTCTCTGTGCGTTTGCCAAAATAATTTTATATGCCATGCACAATAGGTAAAGCAAGGCAATGGCCAAATGGTGAAAAGTTGCAACAATCTCAGCAAACCGCAGGTTTATTAATAAGTGCTTGCATGTGTTTTGATCAGCTACATGGTAAAGTACTGCACAATCTCAGGATACACAACGGTTGAATTCGATGACTTTGACCTTTACCTATATAAAGTAAAAGTTTTTCTTTTAGTATTATTGAGTTATTCAGCGTATTTTGATGCTAATCATGGAAAGTTCAAAATTGCATTTTTCGACATCAATTGCTTTTGTTGTTTGATTTAAAGAAATCTGCTTTCGAAGTCCATCGAACACTTTTAGAAAGTTATGGCGATGCTGCTTCACAATACCCCCAATTGTCGGTTGAAACGTGGTGATTTCGATGCCTGTGTGGAGGACTGTCGACTTCAATTCAATAGATTGAACGATGTATTGTTGCAAAAAAGACCAGCAATAGCGATTAATAGACGCAAATTTGACAATGTTCGACCACACACTGTTGCAGCTCGAATGTAAATTTCTTCTGCACCCAGTGTACATAGCGCTTTTCGATTACCATTTGTTCAGATTGTTGCAGCATGGTTTGGCTGGAATGCTGAAGAAATGGCAAAATGAGTCGCTAACAAAACAATATCGTTCCTTCGACGCGGTATAGTCATTTTACCAGAAAGATCGGAAAACATCGTAGAAATTAATGGAAAATATTTTGATTTCCTCGAGTATATCTTGTAACAATTTCTCTCAATAAATGCCTTATTCAAGTGCAATAATAATCAAAGTACAGGCAAGCACTTAATATGGCTGGACCATTATATATATAATAGCATCCGTTAACCAATGTGCTTGTTAGTCAACTGAATACTGATATGATATATTGTGGCTATGTGGCATGAAGTTTATATACACCTTTTATGTACTCTTTTATTAATTGGCCGACTAAGACCACCATTACCAATACTTGATAAATCTTATGCAAATTTTCTGTTTACATATTTTCATTATTCTTTTTATAGTTTTTGCATGTTTGTCTCTTCTCTTGTAAAATATTCGATAATATTTTATAAATCTAAAATTCTCTCACGACTATCGGGAAGCACGAGTAGTAATTTAAAAGTTTTCTTCTTATGGTTACTATTTTCTTTTGATATAATGCATACATATATATATATATACTCTATTATGGAATAAAAGCCATTTTTTAAAGTTGTTACGTTGATTGTCTTCATTGTTCTTAATGTTGTATAAATTTTATTATTTTGTATATATGTGTTTTTAAAGATAGTTTTTTACTCACAACCGAAAGACTCATAAGGAAGCTTCAGACATTCCATAAATATTCTTGATATATATATTTTTGATCAGCATTCCGAATTGTGAATCTGATCTAGCCATGTTTGTGGCGCATGTTGTTGTCAATTTCCAATTTTGCAGAAGCATTGAAAACTCTTCCACCTAAATTGCAATATTGGACAAGGGACACGGGCACAGTAAAGCAAAAACTGAAAGCAACCCTGTTCAGCTCAATACTCATAATTTATAGTTTGGCATAGATAAATTGGCATTAAATAAATTCATAAAAAGAAACGGCCAAGTCTCATCACGGAAACAAGAGACAGTACACGACCAGAGAATGTGTCATGTGTCACTAATTGTTGAATTGTTGCATAGAATGTATAGCTTGCGGCATTGTTTGGTTGAAACCAGATCTCATCCACATCCAATTTAGGCAAGAATAACTGGCTTATCGAGCACCAGTAGCAGTCGTTGCCTGGCCAGTCTCATTTTCGAAAAACCATGGTCTAATGATGGCTTCAGCTCAAAATCCGCTCCAAACACTGGCACGTTGTGAATGCATTTGTTTGTCGACAATCACATCTGGGCTCTCCGAATCTCAAGTGCGGCAACTGTGGCGATTAATGAAGCCATCAGGTAAAATTTGCGAGACGTAGCTACCAATTTTTTATTATTTTTGAAATATTGCTCTGCAATGAAAATGCCTTGGTCGCTCGCTTGTGTAATACTCCATTTTTAATGGCCCTATATTGTCATCTGTCAAATTGTTTTTTTTTTTTCTTTTTTTTGCCAACAGTTTCCCGCATGAATGGCAGCAAGTTAAAATTTTGCACACCGTTTGGGACAATCTTTATGATCACAATTATATACGTAATGGGGGATATTAAAGGTCTCCGCGATTTTTCATCACTAGGTGGTGTCGATGCCTGCATATCGGGCACCATTCACCTGAGTGTCTCATGTGCTTAAACGGTGACATTTCAGCTTACATTTTCTGTGCAGATAGTTTTTTAACTCTTTGCTCGTGTAAAAAGTTATATAGATTTGAAAATGAGTGAAATATATGAAGAAATACGCTAAGTGATGCTTGTTTACTATAAAAAAGCTAAAATATGCAAAAACATGCCAACAAATTTGTGAAGTGTACGGTGAGAATGCGGTGAGTGAAAGAAGGATCCCGGAGTGGATTGCTGGATTCCGTTGTAAAAATTTCAATGTCAATTTCAAAGATGCACGTCGCTCTGGTCGGCCAGTTATGAAAAAAGTCGATAAAATTTTGCAACCCGGCACGCAAGCTGTCAGGAAAAAGCCGAGCCACTATACATCAACCACGTGACCGTTTGGAATTATGTGAAAGAACGGGCTTGCAGAAGAAATGCAAAAGAAGACAAGAAAAGCGAGGAGATCTTTTATATCACCCACTATATATATACATATATATATACATGTAATTATACTCACAGACATTTACTTTGTCTTCCCTTTTCGCTGCTTTCATTAGTTGATGGGAAGGCACTGAGCTGATACTGGGGGCGTATTAGTGCAGTTTTGCATATCATGTACGTTTTCTTTTTGATTTGTAATGTTTTTTTTTTTTTTTTTTTCATTTTTTTTAAACAAATTATCTTTGTCATGCTTAAATGTTTTGGTTGTTTGCCAAATTTTCAATCATTTGAAAATTTATTTTTTAAAACAGTATTTCAAATTTCTGCAACCAATTCGATAAAAGGCATCATGAAAAAGATGAAAAAAGCAAGAATATAATAGTAATTGATGAAATTTATCGTTAATATAGTTAAAATTTAGTTAGCAAATTTGGTTTTCATTTACTTTGTCTGCAGTAAACCAATTCACGCTTGGTTGCGTAATTCCCTCGCATATATTTAGAAATTTAACTGAATATTTTATATGCCATTTATTACATTTAAGTCAATTTATTTTTTCGATTTTTAGATTAATCAGAATTTATTTTCATTCAATTTCAAGTGAGTTTCACGTTAAATTTAACTTTGCCTTCTCTTTTCTCTCTCAAAATTCAACGCAGCTTATGCGCTTTCAAGCTTCAGACAAGCAATTTGAAAGCCCTGATCCTAAATAGTTCTTCAAACTCTTTTATTATTATTATTATTATTATTAAAATCTACGCTTATCCAATTATTTCGTGAGGGAGGCACAATTTAAAATTTCATATACTTCTCAGATAACAGATCTTCGGTACTTAGTCACTTGTTTCTTGTCTTGTCTATACAGTTAACATACATTACCATAAAAGCCTCTTTAATGTATGCCGATGACGTACAATTTATTTACCAATCGAGTGATAGTCAAGCCCACGTCTGTCTTCAGGTGGATCGTGAGGATTTTTACAAACAGTGCTGCACTAATATAACGTCCTTAAATATTAACAAATACAAGCACATGGTTTTTGACCGGACTAATATATGTAATACATCGCACAAAATCAATAATTTCCAAATTGATAAACCAGCTTCAACTACTGAACTTGGAGTCCTATTCGATAGAAAAGTGTCCTTCAATTCACACATACACATTACCGTCGAAAAGGCAAAAGGCATATTGGGCTTTCCGTAAGTGCTAGGCCAAAGAGCTTCACGATCCTTACACTATTCGGTTGCTGCATATGTCGCTAGTGGGACTTATTATGGAATATTATTCGATTGTTTGGGATCCATAATACGATCTTCAGCGTAAACACATTGACTCCCCACAAAAATAGTTTCTACGGTTGTGTTTGCGGTATTTACCTTGGAATCCTCATCACCACAATTGCACATCTGATGTCGAGTACTTGATATCTAAACTATAGTTAAATGTTTCACACAGTGAGCGTCTACTCTAGAAAAGATGGTAACAACGTTCCTATCCCAAGATTGTGTGCAAAATATAGTGAGAACTATAACTTGATCGCCGTGATTTTTATAACCTACACCACATATGGTACATATGGTATACTAAGTTAGTGCGGTCGTACGTCACAGGGGAGAGTAGAGCAAGAGGGCTTAAGATATATCCACCTTTAATTGTAACGATCAATTTAGAATCGTAACCTTAATTGATCTAAGCCTGTCTGTCCGTGTGATGTCTGGCTATGCAAATTTGTATTCAAGCTACAGATATATTGATGAAATTTGATACAGTTACGTGTCTTGAACCAAGGACGAACGCTGTTGAAAATGGTTCGATTCAGTCCACTTTCTTGACCATATATAAAGCCCTATTCTGAAAAGGCGTTATATGGCAAAAAATTGTGATACTCAAAATTTCTTGGCAACAGTGATTTAGTAGTAGTATTTCGGCATCCTAAATTGGTGTGACAATTTTGGGCTCGAGGGGCAATTTTTGAAGTCCCTCTCATCTAGCAAAAACTGACGTTCATACGACAAAATTTAACATAAAAAATGAACTGTGCCAACGTTGGACCATCTCGGTCTATTTCTTTGATTCTACCCTAACAAGGATTGTCACGAAAATTGACTCTTTGTAGAGCAGAAAAGTCTAAGTTTTAATATGTGGTGAGGCAAATTGACCCATAATATTGCAGTAATTTCTTACAAAAATGAACTCTACAAAAGTTAGATTTTCTACGCCTATTTTTGAGTCGTGCCGTTTATAACGATTATATTTGCATTACGTTAGGTCGCCCTTTGCGAACGTTTCCACATAAATGCGCAATTGAAAAATTTGCCTTTATGTAGAAATAAGATATGATTTTTGGGTCCGATAATAAAAATACGAACTATGTTGGACAATGTGAAGTAGGGTATTTAGTGGTCGGCCTTGCTCGACTATAATGTTCTTACTTGTTTTATGTTAAATTATTGTTATGATGTGATTTGCATAAGGAACCATTGGAAATTATACCTTTTTGTCACATGAACTTCAGCTTTCATTATATGAGAGGGGGTTCAAAAATTGCCCCAGCTGGTCCAAAGTTTTCGCGCCAATTTAGAACGCCGAAATACTACTACTTAGTCACTTTCGCCGACAAAGTTTGAAAATTACATTTTCTTTTTATATGGGGAGAGGTCGAAAAAGTGGACAGCTTCGAACTATTTTCAATACCGTTCGTCTTTGGATTACAGTACGTCACTGTAACAAATTTCATCAAACTATCTCAAGAATTCCGACCTATAGATTGAACACAAATTTACATGGCCACACATCACACGCACAGACGAAGAGGCAGGCTTAGGTCAATTCAGATTATTCAGATTCCGAATCGATCGATATTATAAAAGGTGGGTATATTTTAGGCCCTTCTGCGTGTTACATACGCCCGCACTAACTTAATATAGCCTGTACCATAAGTGGTGTGGAGTATAATGATTGAATCAAATGACCAAATGATGTGAAATGAACAATACAAAAATCTGGTGTAAACATTAAAGTTTTAATTGCCGGAAATTTGAAAATATTAGACGATCTTTTATTTTTCATTCGAATTATTATATGGGCTTGGGGTGCAAAAAATCAACCTACGCCGTTTAAAGTTAATGCAGCGGATTTTCATATTTAATTACTGCTACGGACCAATTTTCATCATTAAATGTTAAAAACAAGCACTTTTCGGCTTACGAAAGCTTATCTTTCGTAGAAAAGGCTATATGGGAGGGATTACGTGGTTTTGCTATTTCGAAATATTATAACTCGGAGATTTTTGTTGTGAAATTGTAAAAATTGCAAATTTCTTCTACATATTGTCACGGCTTTTTCAATATAGAATATAAGGAGTATATATATGAAAGATGGTTCGATTCGATCCATTTTCAACCTGTTAGTGTATCAAATTTCCCGAAAATATTTCAAAAATTGCAATTTCTAGATTGAATACAAAAACACATGCGCAAATGTTAGATGGATTCAGAAAATCATTCTAAATTGATGGGATAGAATAAAATCCTGGAGTCATCTTCCGGATGTTACAGACATTTGCA
The DNA here is from genome assembly GCF_014805625.2 of Glossina fuscipes. Classification (NCBI taxonomy): domain Eukaryota; kingdom Metazoa; phylum Arthropoda; class Insecta; order Diptera; family Glossinidae; genus Glossina; species Glossina fuscipes. The sequence goes on along the minus strand of NW_024003984.1, from coordinate 5,911 downwards.
GAAATTTAATATACTCTCTACCACAAGTGCTCTTAGGGTATAAACTTGCGAATTTCTATGCATATTTCTTCTTGTATAAAACATTGTGGCCATTTTTAGGTAAAAAGTATTTTGTACTTTGTACGATGAGCGATGAATTCAATATTTCCTGGCTGCCTTATACAAGAAACTTTAGACATTGCAATAAAAAAAAAAATAATATTTTCGTGTTTATTTATTTGTAATTTGTCATAATAAACTGTTCGTTAAGCCAATTCAGAATTATCGGTAAGTTTTCCTTTGTTTAAGATTTCATTGATTTATTGAAAATAATAATAAATTGGGTTAATTTTTATCTAACCCATCCATCCGACAAAACTTCGTATCAGCTTTTTCTCTATGTATCTTATGCTTGTCTACCACACACACTTCCATGCCTTTGGTTTGCCTTGGCCCTGTCCTGGAATAGACGAGTAGATATCACATTGCCAACAACAGTCTCAATATTGTGTATACGTTGTAGCACCTCACATTTTTTTATAGGCTCCTGCTTATGTACGTATATGAGTGTGTTATAGTTTTGTGCTCTTCTGGTGCACTCGTCTCTTCGTATGAATAATTGTTGCCGTGCTTTTTTTTTATTTTTTTTATGAAAGTCTACATTCGTACATGTAGACATTTAAATATATTCAGTTTTTATTTATTTTTTTTTTTATTTATTTATTTTTTTATTTTTTTTTGATTCGCATGCTTGCATGCTTCTATAGACGTTGTGGTTGCTGTTGTTTTTATTATTGTCGTCGTCGTCGACAACGTCCTCTGTTTGACAATCGACTCCTACCTTGAGTGGATTGCTCGTAAGTTCGTGAGAATGCGCATGGATTTTATACAAAATAAGAAAATTTGTAGGTTTTGCTTTTTAACGAGTCGCCTCGAGTTGTCTCTCCTCACCGCTCTTTTTCTAATATTCATATATATATTGTTTGTATGTTTGCACATCTGTATAAAAATGCTACAAGTTTGTGAGCCTTTCTAATATTTTTTGCGGGCTTGTGCTTGGGTTTTTGTCTTTAGCCTCACATGGCGCAACCGGTTTGTTAATGATGCCCTATAGCTTAATTGGTTACCTAAAACGTTATAAGCCAAATAGTTATGCTAAGCTGACGTATAGAAAACAAAGTATGACCTGACTTAACTCAGGCTTGTGACGTGTATTTTCTTTCATTTAAGCCGATAAGCAAAAATCGTTTCAATGCTTACGAGAATTTTAGAGAAGAGTGGGCGGATAGCTTTCAGATTTTAATCAGAGGCGAATAGATAAATTTATTAGCGGTGCAAGAAGAAACAGCTGATCACTATTTGATAAGGAGACTGCATGTTACTTTAATCGGAAAATGCCTTAAGATGGGTAAAATGTTGCTTTACGTGCATTGAAAATTGTGGATAATAACTAAAATAAATTGATTATGCAATAAATTTGTAATTAATTTTTCGGATAAGTTGAAAGAATAAAATTAAATTCGATGTATAAACTTACCAAGACTACGCAACGCAGCATGCAAGCGGTAAAATGTCATTAATTTATTGAAATTGACGCTTAGTAGATGTCACGCTTAATCCATATATGTTCCTAGAAATAATGCGTAAATGCGTGTATAAATAAGTGATTACTGTTAATTCCAAGGAGAATATAGTTCTATGAAACTTTCGGTCTTTTTAACAAAATTTTAAGTTGATCGAATAAAAGTTAACAACAATTATGTAAAAAAAACATTGTTAATAATTCCTAACTTGAGACAATGCAGATGTGTTATCATTCGCCATCTGTTTACGCGATGAGAAACTTCCTTATTTTCATTTTAGTCTTCCGAATTTTTTAGTTCCATTTTTGTTCCTAATTACTTCTAACATAAATCAAATGTTTATCAAAAATGTTTTTTTAAAAAACATTATAGAACGAGTTAGATTTACGTATGTTCTAAACTTGAGTCGGTTTATAGAGTTTCACAAAAGAAGAAGTGGTAGAGTTATCCATGTTTTTTTTTAACAAAATCAGTACGAAAAGTAAAAATCGAGGAAAGGAACCGAACTAATTAAACTCAATTATATAATTTTTGTTTTTAATTGCGTTAACTGTTAATTGGTAACAAATATATCATCAAGGTATTGATGCATAACATATGAGATATTAAATAACATGATTTCTCAGTGCAAATGAGATGTAATTGAAAATCTGTAAGAGAATAATTTCTCGCAAAAATTTCCTTCTGTGATTTCATAAAAAAAAAAACCGCGTAATAAAAACGTAACGTCCATCTGTATATCATTCATACCGTATAGAGTAAATGAAATTCGTATAGGTTTCTAATTCCTATTTGCAATAAATAATTCACTTGTATGTATGAAAGAAAATATTACAAATTCAATAGAGTTGCATTCGCTATTTGTTTGGTTAAAGCTTTGTGCGAAATGAATATGCGTTGCTGATAACATGAACTGGCTGTCGACTATTCCTCCTCGGGATTTTTCCCTTCTTCCCACCCCCGTCGTATGCTTATAATCCAAGAACGAAAACATTTACAACAACAAATAAGATGAACTGAATTGAACTGAAGTGAAGTGAACAGACAAACAAACAAACAAACAAACACACAAGCAAACAAACAAACAAACAAACAAACAAACAAACATACATACATATATACAAACGAACGAACAAAACGAAATCAACGAGAAAACCTCCTAATGCATTAACATGTTCGTGTGTGAGTGCATTAGCTTGCGTATGCATTCATTTTCCGGCTCTTTCTCAGAGATTCGGGAAAAACGAGAATGCGAACGCAGGCATTAATAATGTGTAAAGCGAAAATAACGACAGCAACAACAACAATGATAATCATAATGTGTACACTATAGGCTGAACATTTGAATGTTGTTGGAGGTGGCAAAGAAAGGACTACCGGCCAAGTATAACCTCCATAGTTGTATGTATGTAAATACATGATACTCCTATGCAACTAGAAAGGCTCCACTTTATTGACTTTGAGCTGCTGTTACTGCTGCCGATGCTGATGATGATGATGATGATGGGCTGCTGTTTCTGTTGCTGTTATTTTTTCCATTTACAATAGAATTCGCCGTTGATTCTGTATGTGTAACATGTATATGTAAGTTTTTCTGTTTTTTTTTTTTTTTTTTTTTTTTTTCGTCATAAAAGCCTCCATAGTCAGCATGATTCGTTTGGTATTACCACAACTACTGCTGCCGCCATCATCAGTATCAGCAGTGGTGGGATTCCATCATCATAATCATCGTTGTTCTGTGCCGACGACGTCGACGACCCTTGTAGACAATTTCGGCAATATGAATTTTAGTCGTTTATGATGTGATTATGTGGCAGCTGCTGTTATTTGCCGTTGGTTTAGTGACGAGATGTTTGTGTTGTGTTGCACTTTAGAGCTTCTCATGGAAAAGTTGAAGTATTGCGTTGACTTACATATATATATATATATATATATAGTATATTATATATATAAATATGAATACAGTATCATATATGCAGAAGAATACGGAAAACGTTATGGAGACATTGTGGATATAAGGAAGACAGGAGCTAGGAGCCAGTCGCCAGGAATTAGAAGAGTCGCAGTAGAGTGGCGATAGTGGTGGTTTAATCTAGACATTCGGAGTCTGCGGTCGTGTTGTAAAGCAATGTTTAACTGCGAATTCCTTTCCTCTAAAGACATACACGACGACAACGAAAAGAACAATAAGAACTACTAAAAACCGACAATAATGATACTAGTGGCTGACGACGAATAGCAACAATTATACAATTCAACGACGTTAAACAAACAGCAGCGCAGTCGAAACGAAAATTTTGGTATTGCACCTTAAAGACTATAATACAAGCGAAGCCTAAGCAAATCGACCAAGCCAAGCCAACCCAAGCCAAGTCAAGTTAATAAAAACCGAGGATCTTTTTAGTCGGCCACGAAATGTATACACACGCGCATACTATATATATATATATATATATATATATATATATATACATACAACCAACATAAATAGTTTGATTGACAAACGCTCTGAATGAAACAACGCGTTTTCTTCATTCGGTTTTCATGTTCTCGCGTTTATGCTTACATACATATATACATACATACGTGCACAACATACGTGCCTAGTACTAAAGCTAATAAACAATTCATCCATGGCGAGAGAGTATCAAACAAACTTGCTACTGCTAGTGCGTGTGCAAGCATACAGGCGTACATGAAGGCATGTATGTATTGTTCACATGCGACTTGCTTGCCTAAGTATAATGTCACATTTCCCGGTAATCCAATGAATCTTTACAGTAAATGAAATTAGTTTATGAGTCGAGGTGTTATTGCATGTAAACTCTTCTAACAGAGAATCGTTGTTGTTATCGTCGTTGTCGTTGTCGTTGTCGTCGTCGTCGTCTGTCATAAGTACGCCTAAGCTATGATTCTATAGAATACGTTTCTCCTGGCATTAGTGCATATTTTCTAACAGTCTGACTGACAAGCGACCTTCCTCTCCGCATTTCTTGCCGTCAGGCAAAATGAAGTGAACCATTAACAACGACAACAACAACAATAACAACAACAACAACAGTAACAATAAGTACAACGACAAAAGACTAGCTGACAGACGATCAGACCCTTTTAAGTTGGCAGTGATGGGACTATGAATGCAATTGCAGCTTCATACGACTTTGGCTGACTTGTGTTTTGTGTTGTGTTGCGTTGTGTTGTGTTGTGTTGTGTTGTGTTGCGTTGTTGTTACTACATCTCTACTAGGATTACCACCTCTTCTTTGAGATTTGTGTTGTGGCCGTTGTTTGTTTTGCCGAAGTTGCAAAAACAAAACACCAGTGCCATGGCAGTCGTACTTCATATATATTTCAATATACATATAAGCATATATTCATACATACAAACATATATATATATATATATATATATATATATATATATATATATTTACATAAATATGTATATGATTTTGTACTAGATAGTATTGTGTGCTGCTGTAGTTGCTGCAGCGATTGACTCGTTAGCTTGGCCGGCTGGCTGACTGGCTGTGGGTCTAGTTTACTATTACACTACTACGGCAGCTACTAGTGTCTGCAGCTCCTCATATATCCATCGATAGTCGTAGATTTTCAGAGATTTTTCAGTTTATTGCCACGCTCCACTGAGGTTTGTGGTGTTAGTGTGTAATCGTGGTCATGTTGTTGTGTTGCACAGTCTCAGAGTGTTCACTACACACTAGTACTAGTGCTCTTTATTGTCGATGCACCATTTGTTGTTGCTGTCGTTACTCCGACGTACCACAAACTTAAGTGCAAACTAAACTGTGCAGAAAATCAAATCAGAAAAAAGCAAGAGCAACAAAAACGACAGCAAACAAACAAACAAACTAAAAAGAAAAATTTTTTTTTCTAAATACAGAGCCTTAAAAAACAAAAATAAAGAAATAAATAAATAAAAAAATTAAATAAATAAAAAAGAAGAAACAAAAAAAAAAAAAACAAAAAAAAAACGCAAACAAACAAAAAGCAAAAAGAGAAACAGCGAATATTAAAGCAATAATAAATATATGGAGATATAGAAGGAAAATAAAGAAGAAGAGAAATAAGTAGTAAAACTATAATGGATGCATGCATGCATGCATGCATACATACATACATGTGATCGATGTGATTGTAATTGTTAGTAAGTAGTACATTAACTACTACTACAACTATCTCGGTGTCCAACACTGCACACAAAATGAAATAAATTAATTTATTGTGCAAAATAATTATTGCAAAATATAGCGCATATGAGCGTAAGCGTGTGTGTGTATATGTGTATATATTTATATATATATATATATATATATATATATATATATATAT
>NW_024003983.1:0-13470 GCF_014805625.2 Glossina fuscipes | reverse complement strand
GACTACTCATGAGATACCTTACATGCAGTTTTTGTTATACGAGGAGGTCCAAAGATTGTCCCAGCCGGTCTAAAGTTTTCGCGACAATTTAGAATGCCGAAATACTACTACTTAGTCACTTTTGCTGACAAATTTTCAAAATTTCAATGTTTTTCCATATAACAACTTTTCAGAATATGACTTTATATGGGGAGTGGTCGTTCATCCTTGGGCCAAAGTACGTCTGTGTACCAAATTTCATCAAAATATCTCAAAAATTGCGGGCTGCAGCTTGAACCCCAAATTTCATGGACGGACATCAGATGAACAGACAGGCTTAGAATCATTTCCTAAATCGATCAGTACAATAAATAGGAGTTACATACGTATACATAAACTTAATATACCCTGTATCACAAGTGGTAAAGGATGTGAAAAATAAGAAAATTGTATTCGACAGTGATCGAATCTTTCATACTCTTCACCATTATCCCTCGTTTGCTATCGTCACGTGTGCGATACTTACATAAGAATTAATACATTTGGTTTGTCGCATTCTAGTCTCCAAATCATTACATTGGTAAGAGAAAACCAGAACCATACACGTTCTCGGGTCCACCATATTTATTGTAGAATTAACATATGTTTAGTCGGATAATATATTTGGCGAATGTGTGCAATAACTTTCAACGTTCTGTCTTGTTGGACGTATGAGTAATAAATAGGAAACATCAAAAAAGTTAAAAAAAAAAAAATGTTCACTTATAACTTTGTATGTCGGCGTGGTCGACTTTTTCTATTTTTATACAGGTGGTGAAGGAGCAGCGCTAGAATATAAATGCAAATTTTTATCGTTGCATCTTTTGTGATTTATAGGTAATGAGCAAAAAACAAGATTGTTTTTGTTTTCAAAAACAGAGATGGTCTTGGATTATGTTGTTCTGTGATTCGGTCATTTGACCAATTTGTCCCATTTTCAATACTAATCGAAAGACGAATGTGAAACCGAAAGCTTCATTTTTGTGACCAGGAGAAGCTTTACTACACATAGGCAGAGAGACGGACGGATAGATATACTTAAATCGGTTCACTATTTGACGTTGATCAACAATACGCATATTTTATGGGAACTCTGGGAAGCTTTCTTCTGGACGTTGTAAACGTTTTGACAAAAAGAATATACCTTTCATCCTGCGATCATGACCATCAAATATAGGTAGAAAAATTTTGAATCTGTAAATATATTATACAAATATCCTAAGTCTTTTTTAATAATGTGTTTTATGTTTTTCTCTGTGCGTTTGCCAAAATAATTTTATATGCCATGCACAATAGGTAAAGCAAGGCAATGGCCAAATGGTGAAAAGTTGCAACAATCTCAGCAAACCGCAGGTTTATTAATAAGTGCTTGCATGTGTTTTGATCAGCTACATGGTAAAGTACTGCACAATCTCAGGATACACAACGGTTGAATTCGATGACTTTGACCTTTACCTATATAAAGTAAAAGTTTTTCTTTTAGTATTATTGAGTTATTCAGCGTATTTTGATGCTAATCATGGAAAGTTCAAAATTGCATTTTTCGACATCAATTGCTTTTGTTGTTTGATTTAAAGAAATCTGCTTTCGAAGTCCATCGAACACTTTTAGAAAGTTATGGCGATGCTGCTTCACAATACCCCCAATTGTCGGTTGAAACGTGGTGATTTCGATGCCTGTGTGGAGGACTGTCGACTTCAATTCAATAGATTGAACGATGTATTGTTGCAAAAAAGACCAGCAATAGCGATTAATAGACGCAAATTTGACAATGTTCGACCACACACTGTTGCAGCTCGAATGTAAATTTCTTCTGCACCCAGTGTACATAGCGCTTTTCGATTACCATTTGTTCAGATTGTTGCAGCATGGTTTGGCTGGAATGCTGAAGAAATGGCAAAATGAGTCGCTAACAAAACAATATCGTTCCTTCGACGCGGTATAGTCATTTTACCAGAAAGATCGGAAAACATCGTAGAAATTAATGGAAAATATTTTGATTTCCTCGAGTATATCTTGTAACAATTTCTCTCAATAAATGCCTTATTCAAGTGCAATAATAATCAAAGTACAGGCAAGCACTTAATATGGCTGGACCATTATATATATAATAGCATCCGTTAACCAATGTGCTTGTTAGTCAACTGAATACTGATATGATATATTGTGGCTATGTGGCATGAAGTTTATATACACCTTTTATGTACTCTTTTATTAATTGGCCGACTAAGACCACCATTACCAATACTTGATAAATCTTATGCAAATTTTCTGTTTACATATTTTCATTATTCTTTTTATAGTTTTTGCATGTTTGTCTCTTCTCTTGTAAAATATTCGATAATATTTTATAAATCTAAAATTCTCTCACGACTATCGGGAAGCACGAGTAGTAATTTAAAAGTTTTCTTCTTATGGTTACTATTTTCTTTTGATATAATGCATACATATATATATATATACTCTATTATGGAATAAAAGCCATTTTTTAAAGTTGTTACGTTGATTGTCTTCATTGTTCTTAATGTTGTATAAATTTTATTATTTTGTATATATGTGTTTTTAAAGATAGTTTTTTACTCACAACCGAAAGACTCATAAGGAAGCTTCAGACATTCCATAAATATTCTTGATATATATATTTTTGATCAGCATTCCGAATTGTGAATCTGATCTAGCCATGTTTGTGGCGCATGTTGTTGTCAATTTCCAATTTTGCAGAAGCATTGAAAACTCTTCCACCTAAATTGCAATATTGGACAAGGGACACGGGCACAGTAAAGCAAAAACTGAAAGCAACCCTGTTCAGCTCAATACTCATAATTTATAGTTTGGCATAGATAAATTGGCATTAAATAAATTCATAAAAAGAAACGGCCAAGTCTCATCACGGAAACAAGAGACAGTACACGACCAGAGAATGTGTCATGTGTCACTAATTGTTGAATTGTTGCATAGAATGTATAGCTTGCGGCATTGTTTGGTTGAAACCAGATCTCATCCACATCCAATTTAGGCAAGAATAACTGGCTTATCGAGCACCAGTAGCAGTCGTTGCCTGGCCAGTCTCATTTTCGAAAAACCATGGTCTAATGATGGCTTCAGCTCAAAATCCGCTCCAAACACTGGCACGTTGTGAATGCATTTGTTTGTCGACAATCACATCTGGGCTCTCCGAATCTCAAGTGCGGCAACTGTGGCGATTAATGAAGCCATCAGGTAAAATTTGCGAGACGTAGCTACCAATTTTTTATTATTTTTGAAATATTGCTCTGCAATGAAAATGCCTTGGTCGCTCGCTTGTGTAATACTCCATTTTTAATGGCCCTATATTGTCATCTGTCAAATTGTTTTTTTTTTTTTCTTTTTTTTGCCAACAGTTTCCCGCATGAATGGCAGCAAGTTAAAATTTTGCACACCGTTTGGGACAATCTTTATGATCACAATTATATACGTAATGGGGGATATTAAAGGTCTCCGCGATTTTTCATCACTAGGTGGTGTCGATGCCTGCATATCGGGCACCATTCACCTGAGTGTCTCATGTGCTTAAACGGTGACATTTCAGCTTACATTTTCTGTGCAGATAGTTTTTTAACTCTTTGCTCGTGTAAAAAGTTATATAGATTTGAAAATGAGTGAAATATATGAAGAAATACGCTAAGTGATGCTTGTTTACTATAAAAAAGCTAAAATATGCAAAAACATGCCAACAAATTTGTGAAGTGTACGGTGAGAATGCGGTGAGTGAAAGAAGGATCCCGGAGTGGATTGCTGGATTCCGTTGTAAAAATTTCAATGTCAATTTCAAAGATGCACGTCGCTCTGGTCGGCCAGTTATGAAAAAAGTCGATAAAATTTTGCAACCCGGCACGCAAGCTGTCAGGAAAAAGCCGAGCCACTATACATCAACCACGTGACCGTTTGGAATTATGTGAAAGAACGGGCTTGCAGAAGAAATGCAAAAGAAGACAAGAAAAGCGAGGAGATCTTTTATATCACCCACTATATATATACATATATATATACATGTAATTATACTCACAGACATTTACTTTGTCTTCCCTTTTCGCTGCTTTCATTAGTTGATGGGAAGGCACTGAGCTGATACTGGGGGCGTATTAGTGCAGTTTTGCATATCATGTACGTTTTCTTTTTGATTTGTAATGTTTTTTTTTTTTTTTTTTTCATTTTTTTTAAACAAATTATCTTTGTCATGCTTAAATGTTTTGGTTGTTTGCCAAATTTTCAATCATTTGAAAATTTATTTTTTAAAACAGTATTTCAAATTTCTGCAACCAATTCGATAAAAGGCATCATGAAAAAGATGAAAAAAGCAAGAATATAATAGTAATTGATGAAATTTATCGTTAATATAGTTAAAATTTAGTTAGCAAATTTGGTTTTCATTTACTTTGTCTGCAGTAAACCAATTCACGCTTGGTTGCGTAATTCCCTCGCATATATTTAGAAATTTAACTGAATATTTTATATGCCATTTATTACATTTAAGTCAATTTATTTTTTCGATTTTTAGATTAATCAGAATTTATTTTCATTCAATTTCAAGTGAGTTTCACGTTAAATTTAACTTTGCCTTCTCTTTTCTCTCTCAAAATTCAACGCAGCTTATGCGCTTTCAAGCTTCAGACAAGCAATTTGAAAGCCCTGATCCTAAATAGTTCTTCAAACTCTTTTATTATTATTATTATTATTATTAAAATCTACGCTTATCCAATTATTTCGTGAGGGAGGCACAATTTAAAATTTCATATACTTCTCAGATAACAGATCTTCGGTACTTAGTCACTTGTTTCTTGTCTTGTCTATACAGTTAACATACATTACCATAAAAGCCTCTTTAATGTATGCCGATGACGTACAATTTATTTACCAATCGAGTGATAGTCAAGCCCACGTCTGTCTTCAGGTGGATCGTGAGGATTTTTACAAACAGTGCTGCACTAATATAACGTCCTTAAATATTAACAAATACAAGCACATGGTTTTTGACCGGACTAATATATGTAATACATCGCACAAAATCAATAATTTCCAAATTGATAAACCAGCTTCAACTACTGAACTTGGAGTCCTATTCGATAGAAAAGTGTCCTTCAATTCACACATACACATTACCGTCGAAAAGGCAAAAGGCATATTGGGCTTTCCGTAAGTGCTAGGCCAAAGAGCTTCACGATCCTTACACTATTCGGTTGCTGCATATGTCGCTAGTGGGACTTATTATGGAATATTATTCGATTGTTTGGGATCCATAATACGATCTTCAGCGTAAACACATTGACTCCCCACAAAAATAGTTTCTACGGTTGTGTTTGCGGTATTTACCTTGGAATCCTCATCACCACAATTGCACATCTGATGTCGAGTACTTGATATCTAAACTATAGTTAAATGTTTCACACAGTGAGCGTCTACTCTAGAAAAGATGGTAACAACGTTCCTATCCCAAGATTGTGTGCAAAATATAGTGAGAACTATAACTTGATCGCCGTGATTTTTATAACCTACACCACATATGGTACATATGGTATACTAAGTTAGTGCGGTCGTACGTCACAGGGGAGAGTAGAGCAAGAGGGCTTAAGATATATCCACCTTTAATTGTAACGATCAATTTAGAATCGTAACCTTAATTGATCTAAGCCTGTCTGTCCGTGTGATGTCTGGCTATGCAAATTTGTATTCAAGCTACAGATATATTGATGAAATTTGATACAGTTACGTGTCTTGAACCAAGGACGAACGCTGTTGAAAATGGTTCGATTCAGTCCACTTTCTTGACCATATATAAAGCCCTATTCTGAAAAGGCGTTATATGGCAAAAAATTGTGATACTCAAAATTTCTTGGCAACAGTGATTTAGTAGTAGTATTTCGGCATCCTAAATTGGTGTGACAATTTTGGGCTCGAGGGGCAATTTTTGAAGTCCCTCTCATCTAGCAAAAACTGACGTTCATACGACAAAATTTAACATAAAAAATGAACTGTGCCAACGTTGGACCATCTCGGTCTATTTCTTTGATTCTACCCTAACAAGGATTGTCACGAAAATTGACTCTTTGTAGAGCAGAAAAGTCTAAGTTTTAATATGTGGTGAGGCAAATTGACCCATAATATTGCAGTAATTTCTTACAAAAATGAACTCTACAAAAGTTAGATTTTCTACGCCTATTTTTGAGTCGTGCCGTTTATAACGATTATATTTGCATTACGTTAGGTCGCCCTTTGCGAACGTTTCCACATAAATGCGCAATTGAAAAATTTGCCTTTATGTAGAAATAAGATATGATTTTTGGGTCCGATAATAAAAATACGAACTATGTTGGACAATGTGAAGTAGGGTATTTAGTGGTCGGCCTTGCTCGACTATAATGTTCTTACTTGTTTTATGTTAAATTATTGTTATGATGTGATTTGCATAAGGAACCATTGGAAATTATACCTTTTTGTCACATGAACTTCAGCTTTCATTATATGAGAGGGGGTTCAAAAATTGCCCCAGCTGGTCCAAAGTTTTCGCGCCAATTTAGAACGCCGAAATACTACTACTTAGTCACTTTCGCCGACAAAGTTTGAAAATTACATTTTCTTTTTATATGGGGAGAGGTCGAAAAAGTGGACAGCTTCGAACTATTTTCAATACCGTTCGTCTTTGGATTACAGTACGTCACTGTAACAAATTTCATCAAACTATCTCAAGAATTCCGACCTATAGATTGAACACAAATTTACATGGCCACACATCACACGCACAGACGAAGAGGCAGGCTTAGGTCAATTCAGATTATTCAGATTCCGAATCGATCGATATTATAAAAGGTGGGTATATTTTAGGCCCTTCTGCGTGTTACATACGCCCGCACTAACTTAATATAGCCTGTACCATAAGTGGTGTGGAGTATAATGATTGAATCAAATGACCAAATGATGTGAAATGAACAATACAAAAATCTGGTGTAAACATTAAAGTTTTAATTGCCGGAAATTTGAAAATATTAGACGATCTTTTATTTTTCATTCGAATTATTATATGGGCTTGGGGTGCAAAAAATCAACCTACGCCGTTTAAAGTTAATGCAGCGGATTTTCATATTTAATTACTGCTACGGACCAATTTTCATCATTAAATGTTAAAAACAAGCACTTTTCGGCTTACGAAAGCTTATCTTTCGTAGAAAAGGCTATATGGGAGGGATTACGTGGTTTTGCTATTTCGAAATATTATAACTCGGAGATTTTTGTTGTGAAATTGTAAAAATTGCAAATTTCTTCTACATATTGTCACGGCTTTTTCAATATAGAATATAAGGAGTATATATATGAAAGATGGTTCGATTCGATCCATTTTCAACCTGTTAGTGTATCAAATTTCCCGAAAATATTTCAAAAATTGCAATTTCTAGATTGAATACAAAAACACATGCGCAAATGTTAGATGGATTCAGAAAATCATTCTAAATTGATGGGATAGAATAAAATCCTGGAGTCATCTTCCGGATGTTACAGACATTTGCAGAAATTTAATATACTCTCTACCACAAGTGCTCTTAGGGTATAAACTTGCGAATTTCTATGCATATTTCTTCTTGTATAAAACATTGTGGCCATTTTTAGGTAAAAAGTATTTTGTACTTTGTACGATGAGCGATGAATTCAATATTTCCTGGCTGCCTTATACAAGAAACTTTAGACATTGCAATAAAAAAAAAAAATAATATTTTCGTGTTTATTTATTTGTAATTTGTCATAATAAACTGTTCGTTAAGCCAATTCAGAATTATCGGTAAGTTTTCCTTTGTTTAAGATTTCATTGATTTATTGAAAATAATAATAAATTGGGTTAATTTTTATCTAACCCATCCATCCGACAAAACTTCGTATCAGCTTTTTCTCTATGTATCTTATGCTTGTCTACCACACACACTTCCATGCCTTTGGTTTGCCTTGGCCCTGTCCTGGAATAGACGAGTAGATATCACATTGCCAACAACAGTCTCAATATTGTGTATACGTTGTAGCACCTCACATTTTTTTATAGGCTCCTGCTTATGTACGTATATGAGTGTGTTATAGTTTTGTGCTCTTCTGGTGCACTCGTCTCTTCGTATGAATAATTGTTGCCGTGCTTTTTTTTTATTTTTTTTATGAAAGTCTACATTCGTACATGTAGACATTTAAATATATTCAGTTTTTATTTATTTTTTTTTTTATTTATTTATTTTTTTATTTTTTTTTGATTCGCATGCGTGCATGCTTCTATAGACGTTGTGGTTGCTGTTGTTTTTATTATTGTCGTCGTCGTCGACAACGTCCTCTGTTTGACAATCGACTCCTACCTTGAGTGGATTGCTCGTAAGTTCGTGAGAATGCGCATGGATTTTATACAAAATAAGAAAATTTGTAGGTTTTGCTTTTTAACGAGTCGCCTCGAGTTGTCTCTCCTCACCGCTCTTTTTCTAATATTCATATATATATTGTTTGTATGTTTGCACATCTGTATAAAAATGCTACAAGTTTGTGAGCCTTTCTAATATTTTTTGCGGGCTTGTGCTTGGGTTTTTGTCTTTAGCCTCACATGGCGCAACCGGTTTGTTAATGATGCCCTATAGCTTAATTGGTTACCTAAAACGTTATAAGCCAAATAGTTATGCTAAGCTGACGTATAGAAAACAAAGTATGACCTGACTTAACTCAGGCTTGTGACGTGTATTTTCTTTCATTTAAGCCGATAAGCAAAAATCGTTTCAATGCTTACGAGAATTTTAGAGAAGAGTGGGCGGATAGCTTTCAGATTTTAATCAGAGGCGAATAGATAAATTTATTAGCGGTGCAAGAAGAAACAGCTGATCACTATTTGATAAGGAGACTGCATGTTACTTTAATCGGAAAATGCCTTAAGATGGGTAAAATGTTGCTTTACGTGCATTGAAAATTGTGGATAATAACTAAAATAAATTGATTATGCAATAAATTTGTAATTAATTTTTCGGATAAGTTGAAAGAATAAAATTAAATTCGATGTATAAACTTACCAAGACTACGCAACGCAGCATGCAAGCGGTAAAATGTCATTAATTTATTGAAATTGACGCTTAGTAGATGTCACGCTTAATCCATATATGTTCCTAGAAATAATGCGTAAATGCGTGTATAAATAAGTGATTACTGTTAATTCCAAGGAGAATATAGTTCTATGAAACTTTCGGTCTTTTTAACAAAATTTTAAGTTGATCGAATAAAAGTTAACAACAATTATGTAAAAAAAAACATTGTTAATAATTCCTAACTTGAGACAATGCAGATGTGTTATCATTCGCCATCTGTTTACGCGATGAGAAACTTCCTTATTTTCATTTTAGTCTTCCGAATTTTTTAGTTCCATTTTTGTTCCTAATTACTTCTAACATAAATCAAATGTTTATCAAAAATGTTTTTTTAAAAAACATTATAGAACGAGTTAGATTTACGTATGTTCTAAACTTGAGTCGGTTTATAGAGTTTCACAAAAGAAGAAGTGGTAGAGTTATCCATGTTTTTTTTTAACAAAATCAGTACGAAAAGTAAAAATCGAGGAAAGGAACCGAACTAATTAAACTCAATTATATAATTTTTGTTTTTAATTGCGTTAACTGTTAATTGGTAACAAATATATCATCAAGGTATTGATGCATAACATATGAGATATTAAATAACATGATTTCTCAGTGCAAATGAGATGTAATTGAAAATCTGTAAGAGAATAATTTCTCGCAAAAATTTCCTTCTGTGATTTCATAAAAAAAAAAACCGCGTAATAAAAACGTAACGTCCATCTGTATATCATTCATACCGTATAGAGTAAATGAAATTCGTATAGGTTTCTAATTCCTATTTGCAATAAATAATTCACTTGTATGTATGAAAGAAAATATTACAAATTCAATAGAGTTGCATTCGCTATTTGTTTGGTTAAAGCTTTGTGCGAAATGAATATGCGTTGCTGATAACATGAACTGGCTGTCGACTATTCCTCCTCGGGATTTTTCCCTTCTTCCCACCCCCGTCGTATGCTTATAATCCAAGAACGAAAACATTTACAACAACAAATAAGATGAACTGAATTGAACTGAAGTGAAGTGAACAGACAAACAAACAAACAAACAAACACACAAGCAAACAAACAAACAAACAAACAAACAAACAAACATACATACATATATACAAACGAACGAACAAAACGAAATCAACGAGAAAACCTCCTAATGCATTAACATGTTCGTGTGTGAGTGCATTAGCTTGCGTATGCATTCATTTTCCGGCTCTTTCTCAGAGATTCGGGAAAAACGAGAATGCGAACGCAGGCATTAATAATGTGTAAAGCGAAAATAACGACAGCAACAACAACAATGATAATCATAATGTGTACACTATAGGCTGAACATTTGAATGTTGTTGGAGGTGGCAAAGAAAGGACTACCGGCCAAGTATAACCTCCATAGTTGTATGTATGTAAATACATGATACTCCTATGCAACTAGAAAGGCTCCACTTTATTGACTTTGAGCTGCTGTTACTGCTGCCGATGCTGATGATGATGATGATGATGGGCTGCTGTTTCTGTTGCTGTTATTTTTTCCATTTACAATAGAATTCGCCGTTGATTCTGTATGTGTAACATGTATATGTAAGTTTTTCTGTTTTTTTTTTTTTTTTTTTTTTTTTTCGTCATAAAAGCCTCCATAGTCAGCATGATTCGTTTGGTATTACCACAACTACTGCTGCCGCCATCATCAGTATCAGCAGTGGTGGGATTCCATCATCATAATCATCGTTGTTCTGTGCCGACGACGTCGACGACCCTTGTAGACAATTTCGGCAATATGAATTTTAGTCGTTTATGATGTGATTATGTGGCAGCTGCTGTTATTTGCCGTTGGTTTAGTGACGAGATGTTTGTGTTGTGTTGCACTTTAGAGCTTCTCATGGAAAAGTTGAAGTATTGCGTTGACTTACATATATATATATATATATATATAGTATATTATATATATAAATATGAATACAGTATCATATATGCAGAAGAATACGGAAAACGTTATGGAGACATTGTGGATATAAGGAAGACAGGAGCTAGGAGCCAGTCGCCAGGAATTAGAAGAGTCGCAGTAGAGTGGCGATAGTGGTGGTTTAATCTAGACATTCGGAGTCTGCGGTCGTGTTGTAAAGCAATGTTTAACTGCGAATTCCTTTCCTCTAAAGACATACACGACGACAACGAAAAGAACAATAAGAACTACTAAAAACCGACAATAATGATACTAGTGGCTGACGACGAATAGCAACAATTATACAATTCAACGACGTTAAACAAACAGCAGCGCAGTCGAAACGAAAATTTTGGTATTGCACCTTAAAGACTATAATACAAGCGAAGCCTAAGCAAATCGACCAAGCCAAGCCAACCCAAGCCAAGTCAAGTTAATAAAAACCGAGGATCTTTTTAGTCGGCCACGAAATGTATACACACGCGCATACTATATATATATATATATATATATATATATATATATACATACAACCAACATAAATAGTTTGATTGACAAACGCTCTGAATGAAACAACGCGTTTTCTTCATTCGGTTTTCATGTTCTCGCGTTTATGCTTACATACATATATACATACATACGTGCACAACATACGTGCCTAGTACTAAAGCTAATAAACAATTCATCCATGGCGAGAGAGTATCAAACAAACTTGCTACTGCTAGTGCGTGTGCAAGCATACAGGCGTACATGAAGGCATGTATGTATTGTTCACATGCGACTTGCTTGCCTAAGTATAATGTCACATTTCCCGGTAATCCAATGAATCTTTACAGTAAATGAAATTAGTTTATGAGTCGAGGTGTTATTGCATGTAAACTCTTCTAACAGAGAATCGTTGTTGTTATCGTCGTTGTCGTTGTCGTTGTCGTCGTCGTCGTCTGTCATAAGTACGCCTAAGCTATGATTCTATAGAATACGTTTCTCCTGGCATTAGTGCATATTTTCTAACAGTCTGACTGACAAGCGACCTTCCTCTCCGCATTTCTTGCCGTCAGGCAAAATGAAGTGAACCATTAACAACGACAACAACAACAATAACAACAACAACAACAGTAACAATAAGTACAACGACAAAAGACTAGCTGACAGACGATCAGACCCTTTTAAGTTGGCAGTGATGGGACTATGAATGCAATTGCAGCTTCATACGACTTTGGCTGACTTGTGTTTTGTGTTGTGTTGCGTTGTGTTGTGTTGTGTTGTGTTGTGTTGCGTTGTTGTTACTACATCTCTACTAGGATTACCACCTCTTCTTTGAGATTTGTGTTGTGGCCGTTGTTTGTTTTGCCGAAGTTGCAAAAACAAAACACCAGTGCCATGGCAGTCGTACTTCATATATATTTCAATATACATATAAGCATATATTCATACATACAAACATATATATATATATATATATATATATATATATATATATATATTTACATAAATATGTATATGATTTTGTACTAGATAGTATTGTGTGCTGCTGTAGTTGCTGCAGCGATTGACTCGTTAGCTTGGCCGGCTGGCTGACTGGCTGTGGGTCTAGTTTACTATTACACTACTACGGCAGCTACTAGTGTCTGCAGCTCCTCATATATCCATCGATAGTCGTAGATTTTCAGAGATTTTTCAGTTTATTGCCACGCTCCACTGAGGTTTGTGGTGTTAGTGTGTAATCGTGGTCATGTTGTTGTGTTGCACAGTCTCAGAGTGTTCACTACACACTAGTACTAGTGCTCTTTATTGTCGATGCACCATTTGTTGTTGCTGTCGTTACTCCGACGTACCACAAACTTAAGTGCAAACTAAACTGTGCAGAAAATCAAATCAGAAAAAAGCAAGAGCAACAAAAACGACAGCAAACAAACAAACAAACTAAAAAGAAAAATTTTTTTTTCTAAATACAGAGCCTTAAAAAACAAAAATAAAGAAATAAATAAATAAAAAAATTAAATAAATAAAAAAGAAGAAACAAAAAAAAAAAAAACAAAAAAAAAACGCAAACAAACAAAAAGCAAAAAGAGAAACAGCGAATATTAAAGCAATAATAAATATATGGAGATATAGAAGGAAAATAAAGAAGAAGAGAAATAAGTAGTAAAACTATAATGGATGCATGCATGCATGCATGCATACATACATACATGTGATCGATGTGATTGTAATTGTTAGTAAGTAGTACATTAACTACTACTACAACTATCTCGGTGTCCAACACTGCACACAAAATGAAATAAATTAATTTATTGTGCAAAATAATTATTGCAAAATATAGCGCATATGAGCGTAAGCGTGTGTGTGTATATGTGTATATATTTATATATATATATATATATATATATATATATATATATAT
>NW_024003982.1:0-1500 GCF_014805625.2 Glossina fuscipes | reverse complement strand
TCTATGGGCGATGCTGTAGAACTTGTATAAAAATGGAAAAAATGACCCTGCTTACCCAATTTTGTAGGTAATAAAAATTTAAATTTTTACGTAAGTCCCAAGTCAGGCTTTCTCCGACCCTTTCATTAGTGCGTTGGAAAGACGAAAAATGTGAAAGGCGTGAAGAGAGAATTGAAAGGTATTGAAACAGAATATGAAAATTTGAATACGTGTTCGCATTTTTTCATGAAGGAATATTGCGTGTATTGTGAATATTCTTATTATGAGGATGTAATCAAAAGCTCAATATCGTTGAAAAGGTTTGTAAAAATAATGATTTAACCATGAATACATGTTTTAATATTTAAAACTCAATTCAGTTCACTCTTTTTTTCTTTAACTTTTTCAACATTATTTATCGAAATGCATGACAATCATTCGCAAAACCTACTATTAATTCATTGAATCTTTGCCATCAATCGAACTAAAAAGAGAGACACATTACGTAGGGCTTTATATTGTAAATCCTTGGCCATGGCATAAGATAAATATATGTTTATCGCATTATCAGTTAATAAGGTGTTTATAAATGATTTTAATGAGCTTTGATCATTCAATCTCACATTAAGTTTTGAGTTGCTGCTTTTCATATCCTGTTTTTATATCTTTTGCAGAATATACTGATTTAATGCGAAAAATATACCGGATAACGTAGATGATAATTCGAAAACTACTCATTAGGGGGTTTATACACAAATGTTATTATGTTGAATTACAGCAAACTCATCTTTACATATAAAACCATTTCATTGAACAGCGTATTGAAATAATGTGGGTTTCAAAATCCTACTTCGCTGTAGTTACGTTAAAATGTACTTAAGTACACATGGTGACTACGTTCATGATGGTATCTTTCGTTCGTCGTTCGAATAAATTTCATAAAAATTAATCAAAATACAGAGACTTTTCCGGATATTTTATTCTTTTTTTCTTGTTGCGAGGATTCAATGTTAAAATTCTTGGGCTTACAGTTCATATCGCATACGAAAGTATATCAAAATATTTTTGATAAACGGCACACTATATTGCGTTAACGATGAACAAATATTGTGAATAACTTGTCAATTTTCGCATTAAAGCATGCGTTAGACAAAGATTTTTAAATTAATTAAAAAAAAAAAAATAATAATAATAATAACAAAACTTATTTAATAAGTGAGATTTTTACACCTAGTAAACAATAGTGTGATAGATGATTTATGTGAAATATTTAATCGAAAATATTGCTACAGACATTTACATGACAGTTACATTAAATGAAAGTCGGGAGAATTTATCACTTGTCACTGCAATACTTAAGCAATGTAGATATTTCCTATTATTTGCTCTCGTGCTCTTAGTTATCTTGAAAAGCTCCGCATTGTTAAAATCTTCTTTTAAGTTCTATTTAAAGCTATTTTTGAGAACTTACGAATTTTCTGTTTTCAAAACAATATTTTTTGACATATTGACCTGTGCGTG
>NW_024003981.1:0-1671 GCF_014805625.2 Glossina fuscipes | reverse complement strand
AGAGAATTGAAAGGTATTGAAACAGAATATGAAAATTTGAATACGTGTGCGCATTTTTTCATGAAGGAATATTGCGTGTATTGTGAATATTGTTATTATGAGGATGTAATCAAAAGCTCAATATCGTTAAAAAGGTTTGTAAAAATAATAATTTAACCATGAATACATGTTTTAATATTTAAAACTTAATTCAGTTCACTCTTTTTTTCTTTAATTTTTTCAACATTATTTATCGAAATGCATGACAATCATTCGCAAAACCTACTATTAATTCATTGAACCTCTGCCACCAATCGAACTAAAAAGAGAGACACATTGCGTAGGGCTTTATATTCTAAATCCTTGGCCATGGCATAAGATATATACATGTTTATCGCATTATCAGTTAATAAGGTGTTTATAAATGATTTTAATAAGCTTTGATAATTCAATCTCACATTAAGTTTTGAGTTGCTGCTTTTCATATCCTGTTTTTATATCTTTTGCAGAATAAAATGATTTAATGCGAAAAATATAGCAGATAACGTAGACGATATTTCGAAAACTACTCATTAGGGACTTCATACACAAATGTTATTATGTTGAATTACAACAAACCCATCTTTACATATAAAACCATTTCATTGAACAGCGAATCGAAATAATGTGGGTTTCAAAATCCTACTTCGCTGTAGTTACGTTAAAATGTAGTTAAGTACACATGGTGACTACGTTCATGATGGTATCTTTCGTTCGTCGTTCGAATAAATTTCATAAAAATTAATCAAAATACAGAGACTTTTCCGGATATTTTATTCATTTTTTCTTGTTGCGAGGATTCAATGTTAAAATTCTTGGGCTTACAGTTCATATCGCATACGAAAGTATATCAAAATATTTTCGATAAACGGCACACTATATTGCCTTAACGATGAACAAATATTGTGAATAACTTGTCAATTTTCGCATTAAAGCATGCGTTAGACAAAGATTTTTAAATTAATTAAAAAAAAAAAAATAATAATAATAATAACAAAACTTATTTAATAAGTGCGATTTTTACACCTAGTAAACAATAGTGTGATAGATGATTTATGTGAAATATTTAATCGAAAATATTGCTACAAACATTTACATGACAGTTACATTAAATGAAAGTCGGGAGAATTTATCACTTGTCACTGCATTACTTAAGCAATGTAGATATTTCCTATTATTTGCTCTCGTGCTCTTAGTTATCTTGAAAAGCTCCGCATTGTTAAAATCTTCTTTTAAATTCTATTTAAAGCTATTTTTGAGAACTTAAGAATTTTCTCTTCTTCCACTTAGAACACATTTCAAACCACGTAAGGCTTTGGCTAAGTAATTGGCACAAGCTGTTTAACCATTTCTCTTTATAATCGAGATGTTCGGGTAGTGAAAGAAAACGATTTTAAGCAAATAATAAGAATAATAAAAACACGAGGGGTAACAAATTCGTGATGCACACCCGTCAACCTTTAACAATGCAATAACTTTATCTTCTTAACACTAGAAGAAAAGTAACGAGCATGAAAATTCTACTTGGCTACCCATCACCTTTGTCCTAAAACAGACAAAACAAGTGAATTTTCATGATCTGTTATAAGAGGTAGGCGCGGTTGATTTTTCTGTTTTCAAAACAATATTTTTTGACATATTGACCTGTGCGTG
>NW_024003980.1:0-1237 GCF_014805625.2 Glossina fuscipes | reverse complement strand
TTTTTTTTTTTTATCTTCCTTCCGCTTATCTTCTAGCATACGGGCTCGACGTCGAAGAAAGAACTGTTCTTTTAATACTGGAATCGTTCACATTTCAATGGCGTCATAAAAACGGAAATGTTGCTCAGATAGTCCATTCGTCCTCGGCTAAAACAAATGCTAATCCGTAGGATCAATCCCGGGTACTAACTAGAATCTATGCAACAATTTTGTGGCCGATTATGTGATTTGTACAACCTGCACCGTTTGTGGTATAAAAGCATATTACGTTTGTGCGGACGTATGCAATACCCGCTTTTTGCTATAGCGATGGATTGAGAATAATTTTCTAATTTGAATTAGTAGGGCCTGTCCGTCTGTCCGTTTTGGTTTCTGGTGTACAAAACGTTATTAAAAATGGTTTGGATCGGAAAACTGTTTCAATCACTTCTCATATAACTGTAGGCTATTTAATGATAACCCGCGGACCACTGGAGTCTTTGTACTTGTGTTAAATGATGAGTCTGTTTACAATAGTTTCGCCTAACCACTTTTAATATTTGGCATGAATTTCGTGTCGCCAATAGTTTGGCTTGTCTTGTATTGAGCTGTGATGTAATTACTGCCATGATTTATTATTTTCTGGGTTATTTTGGTGTACGGTATGATGTTTTCTCATCGACTTCAAGCACTTTTAGAAGCACTTCACCGAGAACTAAACATAAGAAGTTATGCCTATCGCAAAGGGATTATTTTTTTCAATTGCCATAATTCGAAGCATTTAAAGTTAAAAATATTTTATTTTGTGCACTTTGACGAGACAACTTACTCAGCCGTGTAGTATCTAAAGACAGTATTTTGACGTGACGAAGTTACAGTATAGTTCAAAATTAGGGCCTCTGCAATAAATCGCTTTAAATTTATGGCATATTCTTAATATATTGCACAGCAAAAATTTCGCTTATGTCCATATGTATATATACACACATCATATTCGATTTTAAGATAGAACAGAGATCCATTATTATATTGTACGATGTAAATAATTATCCAAGTAAAAAGCCAATTTACATATGACGTCTTAATTACATATCTCTAGTAAGGTATCTTCTGAATACAAAAGAATCGAGTATTCTCTTGAAAACTTCAAGTGAAACTCGGAAATTTTAATTTAAATGAAAAGAAAACTTTTGTTCGTTTTTTCCTTTCTTTTTTTTTTTTTTTTTTTTTTGTTAATATCGGGCGCGTTTTTTGATTT
>NW_024003979.1:0-1218 GCF_014805625.2 Glossina fuscipes | reverse complement strand
TTTTTTTTTTATCTTCCTTCCGCTTATCTTCTAGCATACGGGTTCGGCGTCGAAGAAAGAACTGTTCTTTCAATACTGGAATCGTTCACATTTCAATGGCGTCATAAAAACGGAAATGTTGCTCAGATAGTCCATTCGTCCTCGGCTAAAACAAATGTTAATCCGTAGGATCAATCCCGGGTACTAACTAGAATCTATGCAACAATTTTTAATAATAATTGTATCACTTGTGGCCGATTATGTGATTTGTACAACCTGCACCGTTTGTGGTATAAAAGCATATTACGTTTGTGCGGACGTATGCAATACCCGCTTTTTGCTATAGCGATGGATTGAGAATAATTTTCTAATTTGAATTAGTAGGGTCTGTCCGTCTGTCCGTTTTGGTTTCTGGTGTACAAAACGTTATTAAAAATGGTTTGGATCGGAAAACTGTTTCAATCACTTCTCATATAACTGTAGGCTATTTAATGATAACCCGCGGACCACTCGAGTTTTTGTACTTGTGTTAAATGATGAGTCTGTTTACAATAGTTTCGCCTAACCACTTTTAATATTTGGCATGAATTTCGTGTCGCCAATAGTTTGGCTTGTCTTGTATTGAGCTGTGATGTAATTACTGCCATGATTTATTATTTTCTGCGTTATTTTGGTGTACGGTATGGTGTTTTCTCATCGACTTCAAGCACTTTTAGAAGCACTTCACCGAGAACTAAACATGAGAAGTTATGCCTATCGCAAAGGGATTATTTTTTTCAATTGCCATAATTCGAAGCATTTAAAGTTAAAAATATTTTATTTTGTGCACTTTGACGAGACAACATACTCAGCCGTTACAGTATAGTTCAAAATTAGGGCCTCTGCAATAAATCGCTTTAAATTTATGGCACATTCTTAATATATTGCACAACAAAAATTTCGGTTATGTTCATATGTATATATACACACATCATATTCGATTTTAAGATAGAACAGAGATCCATTATTATATTGTACGATGTAAATAATTATCCAAGTTAAAAAGCCAATTTACATATGACGTCTTAATTACATATCTCTAGTAAGGTATCTTCTGAATACAAAAGAATCGAGTATTCTCTTGAAAACTTCAAGTGAAACTCGGAAATTTTAATTTAAATGAAAAGAAAACTTTTGTTCGTTTTTTCCTTTCTTTTTTTTTTTTTTTTTTTTGTTAATATCGGGCGCGTTTTTTGATTT
>NW_024003978.1:0-5892 GCF_014805625.2 Glossina fuscipes | reverse complement strand
GTTTGTACGCTGTATGACCAGAACTTTTAGGCAATGATTTTACTTTGTGTACTTGTGTAAAAATTTAAACTGCTCTCATAATAATTTTTTATTGTTGTTTTTCATATATTTTTTGCTTACATTAAAGCTGGTTTCAACATTTCCGACTTACTTACCTAAAAAACAAAATAACGCATCAGGGCTACGTGTCAAGGTTCTAAATGGCTAAACGTAATGAGGACACGGTTATATTCAATGGCGTAGAGAAGAAATTAATTTATAAAGTTATAAATTTTATTTTATGGTATTTATATTTATATATGTAATATAACAACTAATTTTATGTTGTGTACCAGATAGCGCATGAAGCAATTATTGTGTCGCGCTTAATTTGACTGACGATTACGTTTAAAAGTTATCAGTTTTGTTGCTATCGCTGTTAGTAAATATTTGCGAAAACTTTGAGTGTTGCCACTTCAACTTAATGTATGTATTTGTATTACAATTTAATGACAGAAGTGAAAGTTAGTGCATATCTTTTATGGGTTCTTTGGTTTTGTCTTGGGGTAGTGGATTTATCACGATTCCGGATGTCCAAAATATTACAAAGTTGGTGGCCTGTTTTAATGGCCGTGCCATTGTCTTTATTTATGTGGCTTGCTAATTTAACATTATCGAAGCTATGGTTTAATGAATTTGAAGGTACGTACGCTTATGCTGTTATCAATAAGAAAATTTTAAAACCGTTTTTTATGTAAATCAGATTCCCATGTAATACCACCTACGCGATGGTTATTTTCCACGTCAGTACCATTGGCCATGATGATGATTGCTTGGCGTCGCCGATCTGTAGATAAATCTGGCGCAGCTTTGGGCTTAGTGATGGCATTTCTCTTGTCCCTAGCCAACCACGCTTTTTTTATGTGTTTAGTTGCGTTTTTCTTTTCCTCTTCGAAAGCTACAGAATTTCGTGGGTATGCGAAACGTAAAATTGAAACAAATTTTAAAGAAAAAGGTCAGCGTAATTGGATACAAGCTTTGTGTAATGCCGGTGTAGCTACTCTATTGGCAGTATTGTATTTAATTGATTGTGGATCTAGTGAACGGTCCATAAATTTCGTTAACGATTTTCGAGCTAGCTGGCTGAGCATATCAGTAATGAGTATGTTATTTTTGTTTTAGAGTATTGATTTTCATGTTCACTTTCACATAAAGGTTCTTTTGCTTGCTGCAATGGTGATACTTGGGCTAGTGAATTGGGCACTGCTTTATCATCAGATGATCCGTATTTAATAACCACGTTTAAACGCGTGCCACGCGGCACTAATGGTGCAATTTCCTGTATTGGCTTATTGGTCAGTTGGTTAGGTGGCTTGCTAGTAGGCTTTGCCTACTTTCTAACAGTACATGTGACGGTTTTCGGCAATCAAATGCTTATTAGCCCACCTCAATGGCCTTTAATACTATTCGGTGGTTTAGCCGGTCTATTAGGATCCATGGTTGATTCCGTGCTTGGTGCTACAGTACAATTCTCTGGCATTAACGAAGAGGGCAAAATTGTGGAAGATCCCGCTGAAGGCGTACGACACATAAGTGGTCTACGCATAATAGATAATCACAGTGTTAATCTTTTATCGAGCATTTTAACAGGCATAACAATGCCGTGCCTAGCTTCAAAATATTGGCCGGATCGCTAATCTATATATGATTTTCAAAACATTTACTATCAACTAATTGTGTGAGGTTTTTTGAACTGACTGATTTTAATGTGAGGAACTTTTCACGTTTTTGGCCCAAGTTTCATTATTGTTAAATCCCATGTCCTGTTTTATACGGCTGAAAAAGTAAAATACTCGAATTGATTTTGTATTTGATTTACTTTATTGCATTTCTTTAAATAACAATATTGTAATTGTTTTAAGGAATCGACAAATATAAAAAAATTAATACAATTTTTCTTCGGATTATTTTCAAATATGGCGCTTATATTTTTAGTTTTTGAAATCATCACAAACGTAACGTGGATGGACAGACATACGTGTTTAAATCAGTTCAAAGTTGTTGATGATTAAAAATATAGATAGCTTATTGCATTTTTAAGCTTTGTTCTGCTTGTTGCCAAAATTCTCACAAGATGAACAATATATAAGGGTGCGAAAATAATTCGTATTTAACTAGCAAAGACACTTACCACAACTGTTAATAAAACTCTGTTAATGGCGTAGCAGAGATCTGTTAAATAATTAACATTAGTGTACAGTTGGATTTGAAAGACCATTTTGTCCATATTAAACAACGTAAAATATTTTTGTGGACATCTAAATGAAAATACCTTTTGAACAAACTAAACAAATTCAAATTCTGCTTATGGGAACTATTTTTAACAATTTTTTGAAATTTGGTATGTTAGCGAAAAATGGATATGGAACAACACCCGAATCTAAGACTTTGCATTTTCAGCAACTTTTGTTTACATTCTCTACAACAATTGTCTACGCCATTGTCTACATCAATTGTGTACGTCATTCTTTACATCGATTGTCTACGAAATTCTTTACATTGATTGTCTTCGTCATTCTCTACGTCATTCTTTACTTAGACTGACATAGAGACGTATTTGCTAGAAAAATGGCGGAAAGTTATTGAGCAAACTAGTACATTTTGATTAAGTGAAGTTTGTTTAAGATTAAGATGAAATCGAATTAAATTTTCGGCAAAACACTCCACGAACGTTTTTCATGTTTCAGTGTTTCCTATCCATCATTGAATTACCGCCTACTTAATAGCTTTTATTTAACACAAATGGTAGCAATTAATGTCGTCCTTACTCTTTAATAAGGCTTGGTAAGTTCTTTAAGAAAAAATGTTCTAATTTGGAACGAGACGTTAGTCCGTAGAGGTCAAAACATATCTAAGAAGTAAACAAGTAAAAAAACAATAGTGGACCGCGGCCTTATGAATTATTTCCGATAGCATTCTTCCTTGACCCGAAACACGTCGGTGATTCGATATACCACGAATCATTTTTTATAACTTTGGCCAATCAGAGACCGTAAACTATTTTGAGCTCCTAGGGATTGAACTCCGCTTCTGATATCGGTTTAAAGTTAAAAGAAGGATTTATTTTATAGGAAAGGTGATTATTTTTGACACGCGATTCAATTTGAGATTCATATATCATATTACGCATTTCACAGATATAATGATTATGTCAAAAATATTGCGGAATTTTTGCTAAAAAAATATGCACATGAGATCACATCGCTGAGAGCTGTAACTTTGTGGGAGAAGGAAGGATTTGTGCATTAAGCCTAATCAGCTTCAGCTCCATTGAGGATCTGTTGAGGAGTTGAGGGTGCCAGTTTGGTGCCACGTTTTAATCTTCCATTTCCCTAAATCTGTATTCCTTTCTCTATATATGTGTCGGAAGATTAAAAGGTGTCGTATGCGCAAATTTGATCGTAGATCGGAACAACGCTTTGTGCATAGTCAGAACGTTTTTGGGAGGCACTTCTAACTGATCGTTAGTCAATAGTTTGATGATGTTACATCCGAATTAAAGACTTACTCATAATGCTTTTGAAGAGTGAGGCTATCATTTAATATTTTGCCCAGATGCTGAAGAGATTTGACTTTAGATTCTTTGATAGAGATGCTAATTTCACGTTTCGATTATAAATGAATTAAGATCGGCCGATGCGGCAATGAGTCAGCAGACATTATTAAAAAATGCTTAGCGTATTGAAACACATGACCTTTGTTGCCTTCAAGGTCACGCAACTCAACTGCACACAGATTGAAGAGGCTGGGACTCAAACAACTGCTTTGTGAAATACCACTGTCTGCACCTCTTACCAATACACCTTTAGATAAAAAATTTAAGGTCCAAAGACACAATTTAAAGTGGGATCGAAAAGTTTAAGAGAATTCTAAAGCGCTTCATCAAGTTGACGCCATCGTAAGCTTTGCTGATATCCAGGGAGAACCTGTTCATCAATTTTTTTCAGGCTCTCTATGAAAAAAGAAAGACATTTCATAGACACACATGCTTGTAGATTTGCGTTTTTGCAAAGCATAAGAATGAACTGGAATTATATTCTCGGTACTCAAGAAATCTATCAGCCTCTTCTTAAGCATGAGATTAATTAGAAGAAAGAAAAGAAAATAGAAAATTTCATTTCACGACACTTTCTTAGAAACCGTCTGTCTAAAGTTGATCTTCCTTCCGACTTATCATCAATTGAAAGTGGCTTTCAGTCTGTGATCAGGTCTGCGAAAACCAACTTTTCTGGTATTGAGTGCTTCCGATCTAAACCTTGGTGGAAGTCTTCGTTGTCCACGTTTTTCCGCAAATACTAAGCTGCAAGGGAAAAAAATGTATAAATATGCCAATCCAGCCAACTTCATTGAATATGTGAAAACACTGAAAGAATGGCGGTCTGCAGTTCGAAAAGCGAAAAGAACACATAGAGCTATCACGATTAAAAAGTTATGTGGTAATAGCAATCCGCGTTTATTCTGGAATTATGTCAATGGTTATCGACAATTTCGTCGAAAATTAAAAAGGTTGTGCTGTGTCGAGCGACCATGATAATAAAAGATACTTGGATATGCTCAAGAGCTATATTCCTAGCGTCAATCCGATTACAATACCTTCGATTCCTTTTGGTAGTCTCAACATTCCAGAAACTGCTGCAGATTGTGATGGAGCTAAGTACGACATGGTTAGAGCACTGTCTGAAAGAAGCTTAAATATCCTCTAGCATGCAGTGATGGGTACAGAAAAGCTTGAAATCTACGGTGGCATCCCACAAGGCAGTTGTTTAAGCCGCATACTTTTTAATCTATACATAGCTATTTTCCTTGATCTTCAAGATGACAAAATTCATATTTTTCCAATATGCAGATGATTTGATAATTGTATCTTTTTACGCGGCTATCAATAATCTCTCGATAAAAGCTAACCTTATCTTCGATGCATGCGCCGATCTTAATTTTGTATTTCAACCCCAGCAAAACAAATACCAAAAATCATTGCCAAAGGTTCTAAACGTGAAATCAGGCTCTTTATCAAAGGAATTAAACTTGATGAGGTGAAATGTTTTCGATTTCTTAGTAGAATTTTAAATGGCAGCCTAACTCTGCGTGGACATTATGAGAATGCCTTCGAAGACTGTCAATCCGGAGGCAATATCATCAACCTCCTGACTAACAATCAGTCAAGCTTGCCTTCAAAAAAAGCTTGTACCGTCTACAAAGCTTTAGTCAGATCCAAAATTGAATTTGCACATTCGACATGTTGCAATATCCCAAAATATATAACGAGAAAGACAACACAAACATTTGAAAATGGAATGTTAAAACGTTGTACTGGACTGATCCCCTCAACTCCTGAACATATTCTTAATGCCATTTCCGGTGAATGGCCCGTTTCCGAAAGAGCTCTCCTTTGCAGTGTCAAAAAGTTAATTAAAATCAAGATAATGAATCTTTCCCCTTTTCAGAAAGTTATATCTCTCAGTGATACTGTCCCTTGCAGCTACACATTTTCTTTGTTTGACAAGATAAATTCGAATCGTCTCTCGAATTTTTTCACCAACAAATGTAGAGCCTTCTAATTGAATAATGAATTATTTGATTCTTCTTGGCATCTCCTTCCCTCCGCCAATATATGGATTTCCTCCCAGCTGTCCAGCAGTAGTCATAACGGTATAGATTTTTTTTTTTACATAACTAATGTATTAACAAAACGATATGAAAATTACCCGAAGGATATGTAAAATTGGTCGAGTATATACAACTGACCATAATGACAACACTGTGATTAAAATAACAACAAAGTATTGTTTTTCTTTTCTTTAAATAAAATTTATTATTTTAATTGGTTAAATAAATTACATTACTTTGGTACAT
>NW_024003977.1:0-14026 GCF_014805625.2 Glossina fuscipes | reverse complement strand
AACCCTTTGAACATTCTACAATCAGCTTCAGAACAGAATATCAATTCAATATTTTACATTATTAATACTACTAAGCTTATTATCTAATATCCATTTATTTAAATTAGAGCCGATAGCCTGTGTTGCTTGTGCTCAATGTCTTTTTTTTTTAGTCTAAGAATTCAATTCATTAGTCTAAACT
This sequence comes from Glossina fuscipes, assembly GCF_014805625.2. Taxonomy (NCBI): domain Eukaryota; kingdom Metazoa; phylum Arthropoda; class Insecta; order Diptera; family Glossinidae; genus Glossina; species Glossina fuscipes. Next base: position 13,845 of record NW_024003977.1, on the reverse strand, counting down.
TAAAATAATAATAATAATGAAAATAATATATATATCTACACACTATATAAATTCAATTGTAAATAAAAGATACATACCCGTACAACCGTACCACCTGACCATACAGCCGTTCGTTGATCCAAAGGAAACTTCTCACCAAGCAAGTCCTATATTCAACCCCCGTAACGATATCACTGCAACATACAATAATGAAATTCAGGGCAACAAAGGTCACTCGGTTGATATTTTTAACCAAAAATCTGAGTAAAGTGAGCAGCCTAAAACAAATATATAGGATGGGCCATTACGACTGCCAGATAATAACGTACCAATTTCAATGAAAAGGCCTCTCATTATTGAAACCATTAAGTCGGAATACAAATAATTGAATTTTTGAATACAAATAATGCTCAACATCAATCAAACTCTAACAATTTTTCAGCTCCCACTCTATCACTTTCGATACTCCCTAGATTACCTATTAATCATTCAACTTATGAGTTAAATCCAGATAAAGTGTCCTATATTATTTCCATTTGGCATTTAATGGTAATAAAAATGAAGGTATGACAAATTCCAACTGATAAAGGCAGTTAGTTTGAATTCTCTCTATTCCGAGAATTTGTTCTTGGTTCCAAAGTCACCCATAGAACATTATGTCATCCTCAAACTAACGGCCCATTTAAAAGATGGCTTCGAGATCTGAAAAATGCTATTAAACGTCACGGTAATACAAAATGGACAAATGTTTTGCCACTAGTGCTGGTTGGGCCGAGAAATACCGTAAGCGCTGATACTCCCTACGTACGTGCTAAATTAGTCCATGGTACAACTTTGCAAGTCCCTGGTCAAATCGCAGCTGCAAAGCCTTATTCGGCATATAACGCTTCCGCAAACACAACATGCTTGCAATGCAAGTCGACACGAAAATACACATTCGTATGTTCCTAGACATGCAAAATTTTCCTATGTGTTTTATTATTTCTCGCAATGGCAAAGTTATACGTTTCAAGCGAAGCTGAAACTGAAGAAGAATGCTGTGATGATTAGTAATAGTTTTAAGATGTGAGTAACCATTTTAAGATATATTTATATTTTAGAAAAGTTAGTTCGAATTCTTGTATGGTTTTTTTTTTTTTTTTTTAATTAAAAATTAATGCGTTTAAGGGTCCACCAAAAGGAAGAAAATGGCCGCAAATGAAACATTTGACTATTTTAAATTTTGACGTGGCTATGAGCAAGCTTATAGCTGAATTCTTTCTGTTTAAGATCTGTCTACAATTGAACTTGACAGCAATGGATTGAATGGTCAACAAGTAAACTTTTAATATGTTAACATTCGCCCGATTAATCGTCGTAAAAGAGCAATGTTAAAGAATAAAACAAAATTTGCAAAGGGACGAATAGCGTAGGAAATTTTCTGGGTATTGAACTACTCTCAACACACTATTTGGAAAAGAGATTGCGAAGGCACAATAATGCGCTTTAAATGACGTACATCGAGTAATTGCATGTTGTAAATGACTGCATGACGGAAAATTACCACAAAATAACCCATTTAACGAAATTAAATAGGGAGAAATACAAATGATTGCGTGCTTTGTGAAATTGTGGTGTTCACAATATGGCTGTCTCATATTCAGGGACTTTACTGAACATGTAATTAAGCAAACAAAAATTGTCCATATGCTTTAACAGATTATTAGCCAAATTATAGAGTTTTTAGAAATTGCGGGTATGTTCATCAGTATTGTTGCTCACCACTTTAGCATGAATGCAAAAGTAATATCTACTAGCGTCGTGGCTTTATTTTCCTTTTTCAAAATTTCAACCGAACTAAAATTGTTTGAACATCACAAAAACGAAATTCGAGAAAATGTATTTTCACCATATCATAATCCACATTTTTTGGGTACGCGGGGCATAATAGTGCAACTGATGGAATGGCCTTTCCTAGACATAGCTGAAGAATGCCGTACACTTTTAGGTCCACGAGGCTATGGAGGTGTGCAGGTAATAAACTTAATAAACAAAATAAACTAATTTAAAATTTACATTCGGCTCACGAAATTCATATCAAGGAAATAAATAAATTCGAAATCATATGTTTATGTGATTCGGCTGAACCACTCAAGTAATCACAAAGATGCACAATCATATCTTCGAAATCGGAGTTATTAGTATGACTAGTAATAAGTCCTCGGAATTTGTTGGCCAGTTCTGTTGAGTTATGCAGACGGAGAGATACAGTAAAAGACGGACGGATTCTGCTATTTTTTTAAGCTTTGCAAGCTTACGCATTCTACATCTTACACACAAAAATAAGTGAAAAAGTCATACTCAAACACCTTCACTAAAATACCCGGGATTCCATACTATTATTATATTTGTTGACATAAAGAACAGAATAAGAAGTCGCATTCCACTCACCAAGTCCTTTTATTTAATACTCATATCGATGGTTTTTTTAAGAAAAAATTAATCTACCACGTAGTGTTATGCATCATATTTATTTTAGACTTAACGCATTTTTAGGGAGATAATATGTGTGTAGTGAATGCACAACATAATTTTATACATTCTGCTTTGCTAACCTTATGATTAGAAAAGAATGAAAGAAAAGAAGAAAAAAGGAAAATTTAATCAGTTGCAACTTTCTGTGAGTACGGTCGATTCAATTAGTTTTTGCACATAAGCAGTAGATTTCCCCATAAAGTGTAGAGAAATTCAAACTTCTATCTCTCATAATTTGCGAATACTGAGCAAAAACTTACATATTTTTGCGTAACGAAACGGAGTTGCGTCCAGTTAACGTTTTTCTGCGAGCGCGTGCTCTGACCAATTTGCTCCACTTTCAATACAGTTCCGCGTGCGGAAACTTTCAACGATTCTACCAAATTTGATGTCGATATCTTCATTTTTGCGACCAAGCAAACGTCAATAGCACCGCACAGATACACTTTATAGGGTATCCGAGGCTTCTTTTTAGACAAAACAACTTTTTACAACACAATAAAATGATTACACTCCCATCTTTCGGTGGTGGATATAAAAAGAAAAAAAGCTTCATTTCAAGTGCAAATTTTTTTTTATGGCAAGTTATCTCCTGTCTTGGAACATGTTGTATTAAATACCTCCGTGTACTCCCATCCCTGGTGGGAACGATATGAGCTGCTTTCTTACTATATTGGATCACGTTCCGGCACTGAGTCTGATTTTTGGACTATGAGTCGTATTTGCAATGATGCCGGCGTCCGTTTGTATGCTGATGTAAATTTAAATCATATGGCTTCACTCTCGACGGCGTATTACAGTAACGTATCTACCAACGGAGTAGTACTCTCTTCCTTAAACCGTATTGTTAACATTACCGATTACCATTATCCGGGCGTACCATTTACAAAGAGCGATTTCCATAAATTTTGTATAATCAACAACTCAGTGCATGCACATGAGATAAGAAACTGTCAGAAGAATGGACATCCTGACTTAAATCATGCTCAAAGTGGGGTCAAAGAGAAAATGGTTTTGATGTTAAATCAGTTCTTAAAAATGGGTGTTGCCGGATTTCGCATTGATGCGGCAAAGCACGTGTGGCCTAAAGATATGAAAGTACGTTTTAAATTAAGATTTTCACATATTTTAGATTTGTTAATGTTTTGAAATCTATTTAATTTTTTCTTGTTTTACCGCATAAGCACATTTTCGATAGCCTTGACAATTTAAATGTAGATTTTAACTTCTCCATTGGCTCTAGGCCGTTTTTCTACCACGACGTTGTCGATATGGGCTCAGATAGTATATCAAAGTAAGTATTCCATATTTGAAGATTAAATGGTAACACCATCGTAAATAAAAAAAAAAGAAAATCTTTTTTTTATTGGGTTAATAGATGCAATCTTAGTAGAGCAGAAACTTTAAACTCGTGTTTTTAAACCATGTATTTGCAAAACAGTGCGCAGCACAACTTTCACTTTTCATCTTTTTCATTTGAGTTTTTTGTATTTAAAATAAAGTTCTGAGAGGACATATATAGAACATTCTCGATAAGTTAGTTTAACATTTTTTACTACCAAGAGATCGCTTTCGTTTCGCTGCAAATTGAACGTTTTCTTTCAACTGTTCGCCAAACGTATAAAGTTCAATAGATTTAAAATCCGCTTCTCTTAAATTAAAATTTTGATCAGCTCCTTTGTATGCCGCGAAACTTGTTAAAGAAAGGACGCATTTTCTCATATTTTAACATATATTTAATACATATATATTACTTGAAATTTTCTTTTAAAACTGAAAGATATACGTAGTAACATGCACAATTTTATTATACCGTTACTATTTCTTTTGTGCTAAGCAAATTGTGAAAAAACTAATTTCTTTTGACTGTTACCTCTTAATAGGCTTCAATTGAATGTATTTGTAAAAAAAGTTACATAAAATGCATTATTTTAAAACGCGTTTTCTAGGACTGAGTACACGCCGATTGGCGTCGTGACCGAATACTTATATGCAGTGAAATTAGCTAATATAATAAACGCAAAATCTGCACCACTAACTTCTTTAATAAATTGGGGACCGGCGATGGGATTTTTATCACATCAAAATGCTTTAGTATTCGTAGATTCGCACGACACACAACGAGGATTAGTAAGTGAACTCAGCCGCAATCGAGTGTTGACACATAAGGAGCGAACCAAATATGTTATCGCAAACGTATTCATGTTAGCACATCCCTTTGGTCGTTTAAAGCGGATTATGAGCTCATATCACTACTTAGATGGAGATGTAAACCGAGGTGCACCGAGGGTGAACACAACTGACGGCATACGGGGGCCTGAATTTGATGCCAATTATCAATGTAGACGAGTTTCTGGTTGGGTATGTGAACATCGATGGCCAGTTATGCTGAATATGGTAGCATTTGCCAATTACTTTAATGGCAGAAATCTGCGTGAAACCAGTGTTATGTACTTTCAAACTAACGGCCCTAACCAAATAGCCTTTTGCCGAGGGCACGCTGCATTCGTGGCAATAAACAACGATTCTGAAAGAATATTCAGCAAGAAGTTATATACTTCTTTGCCACCTGGCACTTATTGCGACATCATTACGGGCGGCTTAGCACCTAGCAGTGATGGTTGCCTTGGTCGCCATCTACTTGTAAATGAAGAAAGTTATGCTCAGTTACAATTGCCAGTCGCAAGTCACGTTAAGTTCAAATATGCTCAAAGAATACCAAATTTAAATTATGGTGTTCTGATTGTGTACGTTAAATCAAAATTAAGAGAAATCCATTAACATTAATTGTAGTAAATACACCGAAATTCTCAATGCGGTACTTCGAACAATGGTCGTTTAAATTATCGGATGAGGAGAACCATGAAAAATATGGAAAGTGCTTTGTGCAAGAATCTTAAGTACATATAATGATATTTCGTTTCTTATCGTTTAATTATGATTCAAAACTGATTTTGGTTATTGAATGCTTTAAAGATGTAACAATTTTACTTAAAAATAAAATGAAAAACGGCAATACGGTAATTTAGCAAAAGTCGAACCTTTGATAAAGTAAGTGGAAGTGAAAGGTTTTTTAAACACGGGTTTTAATAAATGTTGGGAATGTAAAAGAAGCATTACCCAACATTGATAGTAATATATATATGTATATATATAAATGGAATGGAAAGGATAGGTCCATCTGCACCATTACCTCACAAATCCTACTTCTCTCAAGAATATTGTACAAAAGGCCTTTACCCTAACAAGTCGTCGTGGGGCAATGCAGCCATATTGGCGGTAATCGAACGTTTTGTAATCTTTTGTCGCTTATAACTAATTGTGAAAACACGTATTTTATATAAACAACAATAAAAAAATCTCAAATCCTTAAATTACGGAAATTACAAAAATATAGAGAAATTTGGTTGTTTTTAATAGTAAACTCTTTTTTAAGAAAAAGGTGTGCAGTAATAGTAGATTGCTAAATGAGGAAAATTTTGCCCAAATCGCTTACGAGTAAAACTTTTTATCTCTATGTGCTAGGCGGCAGAATTTGCAGCTTCATTATAACTCAATCTAAAAATAATAATTTAAATAATTATTAATTTAAATAAAAAATTTAAATAAAAAATGGCAAGTAAATGTAGGTACGTAGTAGTGGTAAAAATAGGTAATATAGGTAATAAAAAAAAGAACGTATATATGGAAGTAACGAGTTTCGTACAAGAAAAACATTATGTTTCTATCTTTACACTTGTCAAAAACAAGCCGTCGTATACAGAGTGGGGTCGAAACAATATCCGAGCATATTGATTTTATAAGTTAAAAGCTTTAGCACCTCTGTGCAACGCACTTAATTCTTATGTGGCCAACTTATATTTTCTGGAATAGGGTGACTTGAAATTATTGATTTTCTTCGTTGTTTTTTTTTCATTTTATTTACCAGATACATACATGCTTTTATAAAATTTTATACTCAGTGCTAGGGCAAGGGATTATTCCCTTTTTAAAGCATATGCAACAAACACAAAATTTAAGCATGTCCGTTTATGCTATGTCTAGTGTAAACATACTCCTGGACGCAAAAATAGTTGGAAGTCCTTGCGCGTAAATTGATATTGAAAATCCGCTGAATCGATCCAAGAACCTGTCTGCAGAACAACTTAAATTAAGAGGACATCTTTTTTCAAACGCTAAAAATATTTTTTTTGGGCTTTATTCATAGCCTAACTCTTTATTCATAGCCTAAAATATATAAACCTACAAAACCCCATTATCCAAGGGCCCAAAAGCTCCGAAGAGCTTGTAGGGTACATATATGCTTCAAATTCGAAAAGCACTTAACCATATCCGTTTGTCGTCTGTTCATACGTTCCTCTGGTTAATAGCTTAATCCCTGGGGTGGACATTTTCTGATAAGAGATCATGGGACACGCTCGCAGTACAACATAAATTGGGAACGACTCCGTTTTCGAAAGCAAAAGAGTTGGGTTTTTTACCTAAAATACATGCACCGATAAAAGTTTCCTCGTCTATTTGCGAGTGATCCTACAGGATCTGTGTCAAAATCATAAAAATCTGCCCACTCAAAGTATAGAGTAAGGAAAATATATTTTCATGTTTTTTTTTTTTCTGAGAAAAAGGTAGTGCATATAAAAGATTCGGTTACTCCTGAGTTTATTATTATTATTGTTATATTATAATTTGCACCCGATTTACAATTTCATTATTCACTCCTTCATTCAGTACTCCAGACTAGATTAACAAAAACAAATGAAAAATTGTCCCTGTCTCTAGTCTCAAATTTTAAGTGTAATAATAGTATATATCATAAATAGTAAAAATCTTTTCGTTTTGTCGATCATGGCAATTTTAAACCAAAATTCTACAATGACACAAAAACGTTACATACATATAAGATGGGACGTTTCACTAGCAACGTTCGTGCAGCAAAATTATTAAACACTTGTTAAGTGCATCTGATAAAAACGAACGATATTAAAGATCGCAAGAGAGAATAAGGAAACTAAAATGAAAGCATTTACTGAAATTTGTACGACAAGTATGCGTAAGACTGCATATTCAATAGATCTGTTCATATCACTATTTGTTTCAATCACAGTAACAAATATCGCCTCTGGGGTACGGTTGAAGTAGGGCTCTAGTTGAAGCATGAATTTGGCTATAACACTGGGCTCGACTCCGCACTGGATCATGCGCAACCGACTCGCGCTTGAGTCCAGACTCGACCAACTCTCAAATATTACTCCTACTAAACTAAAACTATCCTACCCTATTCTTAATCTATTCTTATTGTACTCTTAATCTATTCCTATCCTATTCTTATTCTATCCACAGCCTATTATTATTCTATTCTTATTCTCCATCCTAAACGAGCTTTCTCCCTAACTTAGTCTAGCTAACTATAGCTAAGAATAAATATGTTCTTAATAATCCTCATCCTATTTTCACAAGTTATTTTGAACGTGTGCCTAATAACTGACTGCTTAAATTCGGATTGCTTAGTAATTGTGTTAGAAAATCGTTCAAATAAATATTTACTAAAATATTAGGTAAATGATTATTAGTTGAAGTTGGCGAGCACAAAATTGACAAAGAACCTCAATTCTCCCTTTATGTAAAATAAAATAAAATTCACTCGAACTTTTTTTTCTACAAAAGAGTTACGCCCTTTAGTCTCAACAATACCTTCAGATATCAGATGCTGTGTTTTTCTATTTGCAGTTGCATGCAAAATGTAAATAGAATGCTGTAGAAATGCTTAACTAAATTAGCTTTTTCAGCAAAAAAGACAGTAATGTAAATTGAGTTTGTCTATTACCCGTTTACACGCAAGTTGCACAGTTAGTTGCTGTTGTTGTTGCATTTGTCACTGATAACAAACTGTAAGCGTATTACTGTTATTTTTAATAATGCTTTCAAATGTTCTATCTAAATTGGTTTTGTAAAAGTATTAACCAATACGAAAGGAAACAAATAAAACAAAACAAAAAAAATTTTTTAATTTTAGAAATGGTTAAAATGATAAAATGAAGTTTATGTCATTTAATTCCAATGAGTTCACCGATGCTGCTACTGTAAAAATTATCATGAAGTTAATTACTAGCATCGAAGGCACGGGTATGAAACATTCCATTAAAAACTCTTTTATACCCGAAACCACAGCACACATAACACAAGAAGGAGCACCACCACATGTACATTAAAACATGCAACACGCAAACAATTTTTGTTACGGTTTATGGGAAATAGTTAAGATGATTATGTTTTCGTTTCGTAAAACAGAGGCGTTCCCGATTTACACTGCACGGTGGACATGTCCCTTGACCGACTTGGCCCATGTCCAGCGGATTTGAAGTCTATCTTAACAATGGAAAAAAAACAAGAACATAGGAATGAATAAGAAGTATTCAGGATTTAATGACGGTTAATGCCAGATATCCGTTTTAAAGTCTCGGATAAAAGAATTTGATATTTTATGACTTTGAAATATATGTCGGATGTACGGATGATAACTTTTTTCGTTGCAGCTGTTGCAATATATAAGTGGCAGAAAAAGACCCACTTTTTGTCAAATACTTCAAAATACTTTGCGTTACGTGGGCTTGGCCCTTTACAGATTCGTTGTATATTTTTGCAATCAGAGAACGTTTACTAAGACATTACTTAGACAGGCAGAAGAACATACTTGGATCGATTTAGAATTCACACTTTATGCGGAGCTTCGGGTATTGCGAACATTTTTACAAAATCAACGTATCCCCATCCTTCAAAAAGTTGCAATGTTTTTGTTCTCTTTTTATAGAAAATGAAACAACTACAAAGGACAGTAATAATAAATGTATTTATAGCAGAAACCAGTAACAATAATTATAATACAAATTTTTTGGCAATAATTACATAATGTATAAAGAAACAATGGCAATTAAAAAAAGTCGAATTTATTCGTAAAAAACTGTTCATATGAACTTAGCAAAATTAAAAACGACCAAGCATAGATTTCAAAATCAATTGTCAATGCACACAATCAAAAATTGAAAAATTTTGAGGGTGTGCTAACATATAATTGCTTAAGCAAACATATATGTATAGAATACATACGTTCATAGTGTAGGCTTACGCATACTTGTCGTACAATTTTGAGTATATGTTCTCATTTCAATTCTTTACTCTCTCTTACGGTCTTTAATATCCTTTGTTTTTATCGTTGTTTTTATCGGATGGCTTCTAGTAAATCTATTCATTTTGCTGCGCATATGTTGCTAGCGAAATATCCTATCTTATATATATGGATGATCCAGTTGCCAAACCGGTTAACTTCATAAAACAAAAAGTTAAGAAAAACGATAAAGTATTATATGTTGTTTGTTAAAATTTTTTTCAAGTTTAAAATTAAAAAATACGATGTAGACTGTATTATTGCAAACGCCTGTTTGGTTTGACAACATGTAGAAAGTATAAGATGGAATATACCTGGAGTAATTGTTATTGTTACTAAAATTTTTTCGTGATTGGGGGAGTTAACCGATTTGGCAACTGAAAGAAAATTATTGGTTCAAATTCAGTCTTTGAATTATTCTCTTATTACGGAAAAATGTCATTATATAAACACATGTGTAATCCTAAGGTTTCAGAATTTCAAGAATTACATCATATCTTTCCTCTTTTCTCTGTTCTATCTGTTGGATGCAACAAAGGCTGGATCACATTTTTCAAACATAGTGATCTACCTGCTAGACTTTTTCCTATATTTATGGCACTAAATCCGGTATCTTTGTTAAAGTCATACTCAAATTTTATCAGATGGGATTTCGACTTTTCTAATTTTATTCAGTGCATATCCCTGTCACTGATACCTTTCTATTATTGATAGGATTTTCTGAAGTGCTTGTAGAGAAAAAGTCCTGATGCGTCATGTGAACCTTATGAAACGGAGCTTTCTTTTTACAACTAACTGTGTCCACTTTCCAAGAATTTCATTTCAGTTGATTCAGCTTGTATTTATGTACTTTGAAGTGATTTCCATAAACTTAAGACAATTTCAAAATTTCTATTTTGTCCCGTACGTGAGTCTGAGTAGGTTATTATTTTTTCTATATAGTAGTTAGCACAAATCTTTATATACTTGATGATGTATATACATTATAGTATGGAGTATAGTAATCAGATTGGCTTCTGAAAAAAATTATTTGTTATTCAGTGGCCAAAACGATTTTGTCATTTAGTAGTGTTAATACTTATTATTAGAGAAATTCGTTTTGAATATGTACACATAGGAGCTAATAAAGTGCTTTGAAAATTTAATAAAATCCCAAAAACGGAGTTAACCGTTTTGACAACTGAACCTTCCATATAATGTTTTTGGAAGTATAAATTTATACAATGGTTCGATCATTTTGATTTTATCTACATAAAATACAAGTTTTCCATTTAGTATTATTAATATATTCAATGCATGCAGACGTTAATGGCGGTTTGCATTTTCGATTTTCATTACTTATGTTGTTTGATTTGAAGAGATCCCCTGTCGAAGCCCTTCAAACACTTTTAGTAACTTGCGGTTTAAAATTGGTGATTTTGATATTTGAATTATAAGACTTATTGGACGAACACCTAGCTGAAGCACTCAAACAACTTTCGAACAGCTTAGCAGAATCAAGTGTTTCTTAAAGCTTATATGTGACGGAAAAGATCAAAAAGGCGGGAATACGGCTACCATTCGAATGTATGGTATATTGTGTATTGTGGTGTGTGTGTATTATATTAAGAGCTGCTAAAACCGAATGAAACTGTTACAGCAGATATCTACCGACACCAATTGAACAAATTAAACGATGTATTATTGTAAAAAAGACCAGCAATAGCGGCTAACAGATGCAAAGTCATCCATTTGCATGGCAATGCTCAGCCACAGGTTGGATGGGTTGTCAAGCATACACTATTACAGGTCGAATGAAAATTTTGACCGCACTCAGTATACTCACCAGACGCGCGTCTTCTGATTACCACCTTTTCAGTGTGAAAATGGAGACATGATCGGTTCACTGCCAAACCAATCACGTTCCTTCGACGCACTGTCCCGCGTTGTCATGTTAAAGATGCAAAAATGGAAAAAGTTGTAGAACATAATGAAAAATAATTGATACATAATGTAATATATATTGTACCAATTTTCCTCAATAAACGCCTTTTTAAGTGAAAAAATGATCAAATGATCAACAAATGATGCAATCGCGTAATAGTATTCTGAGATAACAAATATAAGTCTTCTTGCAAGTTGGCGGCAATATTTTTGAACAGTTTAAAATGCGAACCCTTAAATATCTAGATTTAAAAATAAAGTGACTTATGCCATTTTCAAAATTAACCGCTCATATATATAACATTTGTGTTGTCTTTATTATATAAAATGTTCTTCTACAATCTTAGTTAACCTATAAAAAAGTTAAAGATTTGTTTCAGTTTCATTTTAGTGGACCTACAATCAGCAAATACAACAGCCTTTATGCAAGGTTGTAAGTTTCGGTACTGTTTCGTACTATTACTGCAGTCTTTACAAAATTTTGGTACATTTATTTATGCATGCCCATTGCAACTTTTAAATGTGCATAGAAATGGAATCATTAGCAAAACAGTAGTAAAAGCAGTTATCACAGTTAACACAAACAAATTGTTCACTTAATGAATAAACCAAAGTATAAGGTTTAAATTTGTGAAAGGTAAATAAAATAATACGAATAATAAATGGAAATATACATTTATTGAAGTGATTGAATGCATGGACGCAACCCACACTTTTTTTCTGTTAAATCCACACAAAAGTCGAACTTAAGCCTATTCATTTTTCTAGATCAAAGGCGTATTTTAATCAGATGCCGATAAAATATATTCGACTAAAGGAAGGCAGCAAATACTTGCGCAGGCCTTCACAACATTTGCGTGCACTATGAAGCCCAAAATCTCGAAATTCCGGATATAACTTCTGCACCTCCCGCTTTAAAAAAAATTCCTTTTTTTATGTAACAGGAAATTAAGTTTTGATGTCTAATTCATGTTAACAAACTATATATTCTTTATAAGTAAGTTCATATTTTAATGTATAAATATATAAAATAATAATGAAAATATACTAAAAGTTCCTTACTCGCGCTTCCTTTATTCGCGGTTTCACTATTCGCGGATGAAAAAAATACGACCAATTCCCATATTCGCGGCTATAAATTTCTTTATTCGCGGTTTTGGGAATGTAAACAAACAGAATAAAAGGAACCTTATTATTCAATGAATAAAGTATTGTTGCGAAAATCCCGAATCTAGTTAATTTCAGCTAAGTAATTTCCCCAAATAACAAATTACCTAAAAGGAAAAAACTTAATGCTTATTCGCATTTAATTAAATTGATTTTTTTAAATATTTTGGTTTTTTTTTATTTTGGAACGTATCCCCTATAATACCATATAAATTACCATTCCGTATTCACGGTTTCTTTTTTTATTTTGTCACTTAAGAACGTATCTGTATGCGTTGTATTCGCCATTTAGATATATCTACGACATCTAAAATGCACCATCATATAACATGAAAACGAATGTCATTTAATTACTCTAAGTCGCCAAATTTATAAGAAGCAATTGTATGTAGCATACTCGCTCATCGTCTTTTGAGAGCCTTTTTTTAACATTGAACATTACATTTTTGCATGAGTATTGGATTGACAATTGAGAAATTTACAGCACAATATAGTTTTTAATATGCCCAATTCAAACTCGTCAGGAGCTAAAATTTCTATACAAAAATCAAAAAATATGCACATTTGTCGAAAACAAATGTGCGATGCAGGAAATCTACTGATGCATACTGGTGAATATTAACGACTTACCAGTACTAAATGTGCAGACGCACATTTTAACAAGGGTAAATTTCATACAGTACGTTGCTTGCAGAAGCCATACGCATATTAACACTATTGCTTATCTTACCAAAATGCTTGTGTTAAGCAAGATTGACTATGCTTTGCTAATTTATGGCAATAGCTGCAAATCTAATATCAACATCCTTAAACCGGTCTATCACCAAGCCGTCATAGCAAGTTGTTATGCTTTTCGGACGACGCCCATAAATAATATTATAACTGAAACTGGTCTCCCAACTTTAGAAAATAGACTGTTTGAGTTAAAAGCTAAAATAGTCCGTAAGCTTCTTAATTCAAACAAATCCATTCTCGGTGATGACGTAAGAAAGATTATTATTGGGAAGAAAATTCCAAAGTCACCATCTGCAATTGACCATTGTTTGTGCATCGCAAAGGAAGTGAACATTCCCTTAAAAATTTCCCGCTCTTTTGGTGTT
>NW_024003976.1:0-1768 GCF_014805625.2 Glossina fuscipes | reverse complement strand
CCAACAGGAGCAACCACATCAACATCAACACCAGTAACATCAACAGTAACATTAACAACACTAGCAATAGCAACAACAACAACACCAGCCTCAGCAGTGACAATATTAACGCGAGCAGCAACAGGCACAACGATAACACCAGCAACGGATCAAGGCACCCCCGAGTACCGAAGCTTGGCACAGAGGATCGCGGACTACCAGCAGAAGCGACACGAGATTTTCAGCGCAGAAATTTCTAGAAGGCGAGCGCTCACTAGAAGACATGGAAAGATTCTGATCTTACGCCAAAGAAGGAAGGCGTACAGGAGGTTTCAGCAGAAGGAGATTTCAGCGATTGTTTCCCTAGAGCACGATGACAGGATGTTTGCTCGGACCAAGGTCGACAACACCGAAGTAACCGCTCTTCTGGACACAGGAGCCAGCGTGAGTTGTTGTGGGGCCGGAGCAACGAGATTCCTCGAGAATCGAAGACATCGAGTCGTTAGGCTGCAAAATCGACACGTTAAAACAGCAAATGGAGAGAAGACCTCAGTAACGGGGCTCATCACCTTACCCGTCGAGTGGGAGGGCGAGACCAGGAGTATTGAGTTCTATATAGTACCAGCTTTGCAACAGCAATTCTATTTCGGCATCGACTTCTGGAAGGCTTTTGGCTTATCTGTCGCCACCAAAGCAGACACTATTAAGTCTCCGAATAAATGCCAAGTTTTAGATACCATAAGCCAAGGAAACGATAACTCCAAGAGCTACCGAAACTCGTCACTTCAACTGACTGATGTAAAGCAAACCTCTCTAGGGGAAGGTAAGGAAACATTGCCACATAACACACGCGGAAAGTTCAGCGGATCTATTGAAATCACCTCGTCAACGTCACCTTTACGTAATCGGCGTCAACGAAAGCAGCAGAGCCAGCTCAACAACGCTGAAACGACAATAGCAGTAGTAAGTCACCATAACCAGCTATTGCCTTCCGCGACAGCTATTAGCGACATTGCTAGTCATGCTAATCAAAACAAACTGGCGAAACGTACACGCATCAACAAAAATTTAAGTAGCCAACATAGTACACGGAAATCTTCAAGGCGTCATCCACCTGCAACTACCGTAACTGCAACAGCTCAGAATAGTAAACCTTGTTCTCAGCCTGCCCCGCAAGCGTACATAAACCAGGCTCCAATAAATCTAACATCAAGCGGCCGCTCAACGATGATAAACAGTGAACTCAAATTCTCTACCAACACGAGTAGTGGAAGTAATAATGATGGCAGCAGTAGTCGAACACCTTTCGACTTGGCCACGGAAGCGTTGAGAGGTTCACGACCCATAGATCGCGAAAGGTTGCTAAACCTGTTGCAAAGGATTGCAAATGAAAGTCAAGAGTATCGAATGCAAAACCAACTACTCAAAGGGTTGCTCGACTTACGGAATGGACAGATTAGACAGCTTAGTCACAAGGTGCAAGTTCGATGACACCAGCTAAAAGACAGCTAGCTAGCTAGTAGTATAACACACCAAAGATATTCTCTTCTCTAAAACCTCTTGAGTATACACCGAAGTTGCCCGGCTAACTCAGTCGGTAGAACAGAGACTCTTAAACTCAGGGCGTGGGTCGAAGCCACACGTTGGTCCGTAGTAGTCGGTCGTTGAGGGTATAGTCGGTCTGTCCGCGGACTTTTTGACGTACACATTCCATATCGCAGGCGATATCGATGGGTCCGAGCTGTAACGGCCGCGAACAAACCTTGGGTAGGGTGTCTGTCGGTCTGTG
>NW_024003975.1:4228-5019 GCF_014805625.2 Glossina fuscipes | reverse complement strand
AATCCTCGGCGGCGAGGAAAAGAAAAAATTCAAGAGTTTCATGACAAAGTGGCGCCCAACGAAAACGTGAACCCGAACATAGTATAAAATATTTTTTTTTCTTTCCTTGTTTTAAATGATTAACGTTGGTCGCCATAAGAGGTTCATGACAAAGTGGCGCCCAACGGAGTGAGACCTAGCATAATGCTTTTTAGGCTATTTAACTCCTAAATTAATTAAAGAAAATTTATTTTCTAATTAAAGAAAATTTGTTTTCTAAAAATTGGTAAGCGTTGGTCGCTATATTTCATGACAAAGTGGCGCCCAACGCAAAAGCGGACAAGTGTAAAATATTTTTCTTTCTTCCTTTTTTAAATGATCACCGTTGGTCGCATGACAAAGTGGCGCCCCACGGAAATTTAACCCGGTATAAAGTTTAAATTAATTAAAGAAAATTTATTTTCTAATTAAAGAAAGTTTGTTTTCTAAAAATTGGTAAACGTTGGTCGCCATAAATTCATGACAAAGTGGCGCCCAACGAGAACCTACCTAATGAAAACCTTATACTGATTTGTGAATTAATTAAAGAAAATTAATTTTTAAAAAAAGAAGAATTAATTAAAGGAAAGAAGGAAAAATTTCCTTTTATTGATCGAAGTCGGTCGCCATAAATTCAAGACAAAGTGGCGCAATTTCGACCTATTATGATGATTTTTAGACTATTTAGCTCTTGAATCAATTAAAGAAACCTGTTTTTGAGAACAAAATTAATTAAAAGAAAAAAGGGCGAACATATCCTTTTTTCTTTCCTT
>NW_024003975.1:3200-4128 GCF_014805625.2 Glossina fuscipes | reverse complement strand
TTTCTTTCCTTTTATTGATTAAAGTTGCCGACGGTGCAAAACCCGGTGAAAAGATTTTTCAATTCTTGATGAAAAGGGGAAACCGAGATATATTATAAAAAATTTTTTTTCTTATTGATAAGCGTTGGTCGCCATAAATTAATGACAAAGTGGCGCCCAACGCAATAGCTAGCCCAAGTATAAAGGTTAAATCAATTAAAGAAAGTTCGTTTGTGAAAAAAAAAATTTTTTTTAAAGAAAAAGAAAAAAGGAGAAATTTGTTTTTTTTCCTTTTAATGATTAACGTTGGTCGCTGTGCTCCATGACAAAGTGGCAACCAGCGACAGACGCGGACATAAAATATATAAATATATAATAAAGCATTTCTTCCTTTTTTTTCTCTTTTTTTTTCTAAATTGATAAACGTCGGTCGCTATACTTCATGACAAAGTGCGTGACCCAGTACAAAGGTTGTAACAATTGATGAAAGTAATTAAAGAAAATTTAGTGTTTTCAAAAAAAAAAAAAATAAATCTCGTGTTTGGGCGTTGTTTCCTATACCGAGTATTTGTTTTTATTATCGATTGTAACAAGTTAACGTTCGTATATATTGAGACTCTGTGGAGAATGTGAGAAAACACCGTAAAAAGAATTAAAAATCATTTAAGGTTTTTCCTTCCACCCCTAAACGATTACTTATAATAACAGGTGCCTTTCCTTGATTGGCTAGACTACTCTATACCAGCATTTTAAGTTGTCTGTCTGAAGTTACCAAGCAGTCCACAAGAAACAGTGGACAGTGAAAGTTTGATATCAATGTTTGATTCTGATTTTTTTTTTATTTATTTATTTCAGTTTTTGATTCTATTGCTTTTTTACTTCAATTTTTGAGTCTAATCTTGTTACTTCAATTGTTGATTCTAAAATTTTTTTTATTATCTCATTTTTT
>NW_024003975.1:2265-3100 GCF_014805625.2 Glossina fuscipes | reverse complement strand
CTGCTTCAATTGTTGATCCCAATTGTTTTATTTCAATTTTTGATTCTAATTTTTATTTCGATTTTTTTTTGATTCTAATTTTTATTTCAATTGTCGATTCGATTTTTTTTTTTTTATTCCCATTTTGATCCTAATTTCTATTTCAATGTTTGCTTCAGATTTTGCCCAATTAAAATAGTTTTTAAAGTAAATAGTTGTTTTGAATGGTCCTCTCCGAATGAATTGTTTTTTCTTTCAACGCGAAATATATACATAACAATAATGGCACAGAGTCAAGACGAATTTAACTTGTGCTACAGATAAATCTATTTCGTCGCGGGATAGATTCATTTAGTTGCCTTAATGCAAGACGGTTTCGTTACACGAAGTGATGCTTGGCATCAAGTCAATTTTATTTCGTTGGATGTCATGGAAGGAACG
Organism: Glossina fuscipes; assembly: GCF_014805625.2. Taxonomy (NCBI): domain Eukaryota; kingdom Metazoa; phylum Arthropoda; class Insecta; order Diptera; family Glossinidae; genus Glossina; species Glossina fuscipes. Next base: position 2,680 of record NW_024003975.1, on the reverse strand, counting down.
GGAGAATCCGCCAGACTTCCTCTTAGTAATGGTATTGGGTAACGTTTACACGAAAAAAATATATGAAATGAAAAAGAAAAAAAGGAGAAAGAAAAAAAAGGGTAATGATGGCAATAAGAAATGATAGTATAAGGGGGGTTCGCCAAACTGTTATCGCAGTTCTGTCGCTCCGGCGTGGATCTGTTGGGCAGGGCGGCAGTATAAGGGGGGGTTCGCCAAACTGTTATCGCAGTTCTGTCGCTCCGGCGTGGATCTGTTGGGCAGGGCGGCAGTATAAGGGGGGTTCCTGAGCGGTACGCCCACCAAACCGTGCACGTAAAACACGGTGGGGGTCGACTGTTCAGGAGGGAAGAGAAGGCAAATGTTGTGGGGTCTGGGAAGAATAATCGGGGGGGGGGAAAACGGAACCCCAGGT
>NW_024003975.1:0-2165 GCF_014805625.2 Glossina fuscipes | reverse complement strand
AAAAAAAAAAAAAAAAAAAAGGGGGAAACACACAAAAGATACGAAATAAGAGAAGAAAACTCATATATATATATACATAGATGTAAAGGAAGAAATATTAAGATTAAGATACAAAGCATCTCTAAATAACGAATGTTGTAAGCACTTCGCTTGGCTTATTTCTTTCCGGTCTTAGTGGTCAGTTTTGCCACATTAATTACCTTTTTGTTCTGATTGATTGTTCTGCTTTCTGTTTCTCTTCTATCGATCGTGTCAAGTTACGAGCGAGATCGGACTGTTGGTTTAAGAAAGGGGGGTATATTGGTAGTTTCTCTTCAAGTTTGGTTTGTACCTAGTCCTTGCGGGGCTAGGGTATTGTCTTCGGGGAGTTTTTTTTTCAAGGGTCTTCGGCTACCTGTTGTACGATAGCAGTAGGGCTAGAAAACGTAGCAATCGGGGGGTCCAACCTGGTATGAACCCAAGCTGCAATCCAGCCCACGCTTCACAGACGGTAGACGAGTCCCTGGCGACCCGATTGGATCCAGTATTACAGCAATACCAGCTCGGGGGAAACTACACCACCGTAGAGGATCCTGCAGATAGCAGTGCAGCATCACTCTTTAACAGCCTCAGCCGAAAGCTGAACCTCCTCTTTAAAATGTCCGACAACGAAACGACAGACATCACGCGCAACGCCGGTAGCGGCATCGCAGGTAATGGTAACAGCGGTCACCGCCAACCAGGCCCAACAGGAGAAACAGCTAGCTCGGATCTAGACCTAGCGAGCATGCTGAAACAACAACATGAAATGCTCCTAAGCTGCATGCAGGAGATTAGCCACCTAAAGCAGGAGAAGTCCGCGGCAACGCAGCGAACCCAATCACGAGACAGCGAAGGAACGCAAAATTTTATGATAGCGGCATCGACTTCAACACCACAACCGCAGATGCCACCCCAGACAGTAGCGCAGCCCAGCGGCAGTTACCACCACGACCAGCAGACAGGACAGCAGCGCACCAGCGATGAAAACACCCGGAGGCGGAACATAGACCTCAATCGCTGGCACCTTAAATTTGACGGCTCCGGTAAGGGTCTGACGGTCGAGAGCTTTGTGTTCCGAGTGGAACGGCTCAGACAGCAGCACCAGATAAGCCATGAAGAATTGTTTGCCGAGTTTCACTGCCTAGTGACCGGTCCGGCCAGCAAGTGGTATTGGCAGCTACTCGAGGATAGAGAAGGAGACATCACCTTTGATTATTTCACGCTGAAAGCTGAGCTCCTCAACCAATTCAAGACTGCAGACTCTGATTACGAGATAATCCGAGAAGTCATGGAGCGAAAGCAGCAGCATGCGGAGAGCTTCGAGGACTATTACGCGGAGATACACGATCTGACATTCCGCCTACGCAGAAAGATCCCGGAGGCAGAGATGATTAAAATAATGAAGTCCAACCTTAAGCCTAGTCTGGCCGCACTGATTTTCGCCACCAGAGTGGAAAGCATTGGCGAGTTCAAATCCGAATGCAAGAGGGCAGAAAAGCTGTTGAGAGAAAATAGAAGCAGGCCGAAACACGTGAGCGAGATCGGTCAGAGAGGTGAAGATAGTGACGGAGTTCGTCGCGAAGCAGTCGAAGCTCTAGCGCCGCGGCATGGTCCAAACAGCGACAGGCGACGCGAAAACGGCGGGGCTATGAAACACGAAAAGAGATGGATCAACACAGGCAACACAGGTAACCATCCGAACGAGCAACAACATCTGCAACCAGCAACATCACGTACAGGCCAGCCAAAACAAGAAGCAGCAGCAGCAGTGGCAACACCCCAGCACGGTACCACCACACCAGCACCAGCGATCGCAGTGAAGACTGCGCAGAGCATGGCCTTCTGCCAGTCACCCTTCCACCTGATGACCTGCTATGTGTGCGGTATGCCGGGAGATCACTTCCTGAGGAACCCAGCAGAAAACACTAGAGAAGATCGATGCAGGTGTCCTTTCCACCACATGGTCTGTTTCGTATGCGGCAGGAATGAGAGCTACGGCGCTGTACCCGCATCGGAAAACACCAGGCTGGCGAGGCAAGCCGGGAACCCCTGCCAGACGAAACGTCACCCGGAACAGCAGCGACAACACCAACAGTAACATTAACAACACCATTAGCAATAACAACACCATCAACAGTAACAAC
>NW_024003974.1:0-1272 GCF_014805625.2 Glossina fuscipes | reverse complement strand
GTCAGATGTTAGACTTCAGTGAGAACGATCGATTTTCTAGTGGGCAAGAGTGTATAAATCGCAAAAGAAAAACTAAAGTAAAATAAGTAAACAAGTGTTCCTTAAGAAAATTGCAAAGATTTTGCACTTTTAAATTTATTCTGCACCAAAGAAAGTTTGATTAATTATAAGGAGAAAACGTCATCGAAAACAAAAACAGAACGAAAACGACACATTTTGTTAAAGAAAAAAAAAAAGGACTGATAATGAAGGGCTTGTTGATTGACACGGTCTTAATATCACATAGGTGTTGGCATAATTCTTCGATTTAATTAAAGTAACTAAATGATTCATTTTTGCCTCAGAAATTGCGCTTATTGTGGAAGAAAATTATCGAAAAGCAAAGGACAGCATATGTAGAACGTTATTTTTTTTCATGTAGAACGGGTACAGCCGTCGCATATAAAGTTAGTTAGAGATGCTTATCGCGAGAGCCTGTGCAAATAATACACGTAAACCCATGTGATGCTGGGAATATAAAAAAAAAAAAAAAAAAGGAAAAAAAACCCTTGACACACAATGAACACTTACACATATAATTGATTAATTAGACTCCATTTATTAATGTTAACAACAAAATTTATAGTTAATAAGCCAGTGAAGCAGCATAAGATATTTGGAAAAAAAAAAAGAGGAATAATAAATATATGAATGAATGCGAAAAACAAAAAAGGGCTTTTAATTGGTTTATTACAACAAAGTCCTGAGGATTTATCGCCGCTTCCAGTGAAGCAGTCACCATCACCTTGTTACACCCCCAGCAACGAATCAGAGGGAGGTAATAAAATTGAAGGCAGAAGCAACAACAACAGCAACAACTTATCGGGAGCACTAGGATAGCTGCGGCCGACAGTGAAAGCAGTGATACTCACCAAGTAAACGAACACTACCACCTTGCTTGTACTGTAAGTTATGTTATCTTTTCCTTTAAGCTATCCGATTTTGTTGTTACCCATGTGTGGCTAAGCGTGCGCTGCCACCGCTGTGGCTGAGGTGTAGGGGCGTGCACATGGTGGCCATGTAGGGCCGACGCTAGACGATGACCGACTGACCCACTGGCGACAGACGCACATCCGGAAACTGACCAGACCTTTTCGTTCATTTAGTTTGTTTTTTTATTATTTCATTCGTTTTATTTTATTTTTATTTTATTTATTTTTTTTCTTTGTCTAAAGAAAAATTTTTAAATCCTCGGCGGCGAGGAAAAGAAAAAATTCAAGAGTTTCATGACAA
>NW_024003973.1:0-2083 GCF_014805625.2 Glossina fuscipes | reverse complement strand
GGCTGCCAGAAAAGAAATACAGATTTAAATCATTTGAGCAGGAGAGACGATAGCATATATCGAATTCGTTTAACTCTCAAACTCTACACGTTTATTAGAGCTACTCTTAAGACCTCTTTATTCTACAAATACTCTCTGCCGTTTGAAGCTGACATCGAACTAAAAATATTACGTAGTGAAGAGTATTCAAAGTTCCACGTTAACTGTACTATTACGTGCTTACAATCCGTCATAACATTTCAGTCATTTGAAGGATTGCATTTGATATTAAGCAATGTGAGTCGTCAAGAGACGAAAAGTTTAAAGCAAAATTCGCGATGCACAGCAAAGAAAATGAATCAAACGAAACTCATCGTCAAAGCAAAACTCATCTTCTAATCTAAACCAGTTGCAGTGTGGCGATGTAGTGAATCTTTGAATTTATGTTGTACTTTGTGAACGTACGAATATATGAATATATCAAGTGTTATACAACTGACTTACGTATGTATACACATGGGATGCTTGAGTAAAAAAGAGAAGGGGCAGAATGATAATAAGAAATCTACACTAACGGACTGAAAATATTTGTATCTCGTTTGGGTTTTTTGAAGGCAACCATTGCATCATCTCCTTCTAGTTGTTTTTGTTTTCCACTGACTTTCAGGCCAGAGCTTCAATTCCGTAACAATTTTTCTAGCACACATAACACAAACCAAAACACTTCAAATAATAATACCAACAATCAACAAAAAACCATTTTTCTTATGCGCCGTGTTGCGGTTATAGTTCTATATTTCGTTCTGCCGCCAAAAATTTTAACACTGGTTTTCGTATGTGTCATAAAAGCAGATGAATGGCGTCAAAGGCTAAGAAGACATTACCTCAATAGCTACAAAAAATAGACGTCTATATGGTGCAGCAGCACAAAAAAAATTCATGAAGAGTGGCTTTGTTATGTGTTTTCCTCAAAAAAGATGAACTTATACGTAAAAAGAGAATGTGTTTTAATTCAAAAATGACAAGGACGCTATAGTCGGGCAAGGCCGATCATTAGATACCTAATACACTATCTTCGCCTGATACAGTCGTTCATTCGTTCATTCGTTTTTGTTGGCTGCAAACGTGGTCTGTGTTGAGCAAACTTAATTTATTTGTGAAAGATTTTATTGTTTTAGTACACTACCTCGTAAAAATATAATTACGCGAGCTTCGGTCCCCTGAAAGCGTTTGCTTTCCGTAAGAGCCCCCATATACCTAACTAACAAACCTACGCGATCCACAATCCTAATACCTAACTAATAAACCTACACGATCGAAATTCCCTAAAACCAATGTTCATGTTGCATTGCTTCTACGGACCAATTTTTATCATAAAATATTAAAAATTAGATTTTTTTGGTGTTTAAGGGCTTAGTACTTAATGATAATCCTTGTATGCGATGATGTCCAAAATATAATTTTAGTTGATTGGAATTTTATATAGTGAAGTTTCACATGTAATTATCCTTACGAAACAATTTTGATTATGAAATATCAAGACCTCGACGTTTTTGCCATATAAGGGCTTATTTCCCATTAAAAGTTTTCGACAGCGACTTTCGGTAAGGTTAGTTTTTATGTCAAATTATTATTATAAAGGAATCAAGAATGAAGAAATGTTGAAAATTAGGAATTTTTACCAAATAACCATATAGTCTCCGTAGGAGCGGTTATAAGACTATTTAGTATTACTCAGCGATATTTATCGCAAAATTATGAAAAATGCAATCCTTTTTAATATAACGGCTTATCAAAATAAGGCATTGTGGAAGTCGTTCAATCGAAACCATTTTGAACTGCGTCCTTCCCTCGGCCATAACACGTCAGTATACCAAATTTCACCAAAATTCGACCTATAAGTTTAACACAAGAAAACAGGATTGATAGACGGACAAGCAAGCCAAATCGATTTAGAGATTGATTCAGAAACTGATTCTGAGTCGAGCGGTATAACAAAAGATGGGTCCCATATCTTTCAGGTATGGCATAAGTCTAAATAAATTTAATATACCTTATACCACAAGTGGTGTAGCGTATCGAAAGCGAATCTATATTAACTTTG
>NW_024003972.1:0-2003 GCF_014805625.2 Glossina fuscipes | reverse complement strand
CGTTTATTAGAGCTACTCTTAAGATCTCTTTATTCTACAAATACTCTCTGCCGCTTGAAGCTGACATCGACCTAAAAATATTACGTAGTGAAGAGTATTCAAAGTTCCACGTTAACTGTACTCTTACGTGCTTACAATCCGTCATAACATTTCAGTCATTTGAAGGATTGCATTTGATATTAAGCAATGTGAGTCGTCAAGAGACGAAAAGTTTAAAGCAAAATTCGCGATGCACAGCAAAGAAAATGAATCAAACGAAACTCATCGTCAAAGCAAAACTCATCTTCTAATCTAAACCAGTTGCAGTGTGGCGATGTAGTGAATCTTTGAATTTATGTTGTACTTTGTGAACGTACGAATATATGAATATATCAAGTGTTATACAACTGACTTACGTATGTATACACATGGGATGCTTGAGTAAAAAAGAGAAGGGGCAGATTGATAATAAGAAATCTACACTAACGGACTGAAAATATTTGTATCTCGTTTGGGTTTTTTGAAGGCAACCATTGCATCATCTCCTTCTAGTTGTTTTTGTTTTCCACTGACTTTCAGGCCAGAGCTTCAATTCCGTAACAATTTTTCTAGCACACATAACACAAACCAAAACACTTCAAATAATAATGCCAACAATCAACAAAAAACCATTTTTCTTATGCGCCGTGTTGCGGTTATAGTTCTATATTTCGTTCTGCCGCCAAAAATTTTAACATTGGCTTTCGTATGTGTCATAAAAGCAGATGAATGGCGTCAAAGGGTAAGAAGACATTACCTCAATAGCTACAAAAAATAGATGTCTATATGGTGCAGCAGCACAAAAAAAATTCATGAAGAGTAGCTTTGTTATGTGTTTTCCTCAAAAAAGATGAACTTATACGTAAAAAGAGAATGTGTTTTAATTCAAAAAATGACAAGGACGCTATAGTCGGGCAAGGCCGATCATTAGATACCTAATACACTATCTTCGCCTGATACAGTCGTTCATTCGTTCATTCGTTTTTGTTGGCTGCAAACGTGGTCTGCGTTGAGCAAACTTAATTTATTTGTGAAAGATTTTATTGTTTTAGTACACTACCTCGTAAAAATATAATTACGCGGGCTTCGGTCCCCTGAAAGCGTTTGCTTTCCGCAAGAGCCCCCATATACCTAACTAACAAACCTACGCGATCCCCAATCCTAATACCTAACTAATAAACCTACACGATCGAAATTCCCTAAAACCAATGTTCATGTTGCATTGCTTCTACGGACCAATTTTTATCATAAAATATTAAAAATTAGATTTTTTTGGTGTTTAAGGGCTTAGTATTTAATGATAATCCTTGTATGCGATGATGTCCAAAATATAACTTTAATTAATTGGAATTTTATATAGTGAAGTTTCACATGATATTATCCTTACGAAACAATTTTGATTATGAAATATCAAGACTTCGACATTTTTGCCATATAAGGGCTTATTTTCCATTAAAAATTTTCGACAGCGACTTTCGGTAACGTTAGTTTTTATGTCAAATTATTATTATAAAGGAATCAAGAATCAAGAAATGTTGAAAATTAGGAATTTTTGTCAAATAACCACTTAGTCTCCTTAGGCGCGTTTATATGGCGAAAGACTATTTAGTATTACTCAGCAATATTATTCGCAAAACTGTGAAAAGTGCAATTCTTTTTAATATAACGGCTTGTCAAAGTAAGGCATTGTGGAAGTCGTTCAATCGAAACCATTTTGAACTGCGTTCTTCCCTCGGCCATAACATGTCAGTATACCAAATTTCATCAAAATTCGACCTATAAGTTTAGCACAAGAAAATAGGATTGATAGACGGACAAGCAAGCCAAATCGATTTAGAGAGTGATTCAGAAACTGATTCTGAGTCGAGCGGTATAATAAAAGATGGGTCCCATATCTTTCAGGTATGGCATAAGTCTAAATAAATTTAATATACCTTTTACCACAAGTGGTGTAGCGTATCGAAAGCGAATCTATATTAACTTTG
>NW_024003971.1:0-1092 GCF_014805625.2 Glossina fuscipes | reverse complement strand
AAATATTTTGTCTACTTGACAGTTAAAGTTTAAACTTCATGGCGGGAACACGTCTGCGTTTTGATTATAAAACTGAATTTTTGACCTTAAAACAACACTATTTACATTATTCATGGCTACAGGTAGTGTACATATTGCTTTTGATAACTGTGTCAAAGGTCATACAAAGCAACGCAGCATGAAAAGCAAAAATGCATAGGAACACACATACTACACTATTAACCCTTAACGAACGAATGTTGCCATCGTCGCGACATTATAATTATTCTGCAGCAACCAAGAACATCACAGTCGGGCAAGGCCGACCATTAAATAGTCTACACCACATTGTCACAAAAATTACAGCTTGTTTCGATATAAAGGCATATTTTTCAAGTGCATATTTATGGGGAAGCAGGGCCAAAACGCAACCTAATGTAGTACAAGTTTAATCCTTACGTAGGGTGCAACTCAGAAATAGGCATAGATGGTCCAAATTTTGTAGAGTTTATTTTGTTGCGAAATACTACGATACTATGATATGGGCCAATTTCCATATTACAACAGCCTTTTCTGGTCTATAATTTTCGGGAAAATCCTTATTAGAGTGGGACCCAAAAAAAAATAAGTCGATATCGTGCAAATTTGTTACAGTTAATTTTTTTATGTTAAATTACTATTGTGATACAATTTTCAGCATGAAAATTATACGTTTTTATCGTATGAACTGAAGTTTTTGTTATATGGAGGGGTTTCATAAATTGTCCCAACCGGTCCAAAGTTTTCATATCAATTTAAAATGCCGAGATATTACTACCTAGCCACTTTTGTCAATAAATTTTGAATATTAAAATTTTTTTCCCTGATACGTCTTTTCAGAATAGAACGCTATATGGGGAGTGATCGAAAAAGTGGACCAATTCAAATCATTTTCAGTGGCCTTCCCCCTTGGGCCAAAACGCATAATTGTGCCAAATTTCATCAGAATATCTCAAAAAAATGCTACTTATAGTGTGAACAATTTGGTCATGGACAGATGGCGGACAGGCAGACAGGCAGGCCTACATCAATTAACATTATGATTCTGAATTGACCAGTACAACGAACGATGGG
>NW_024003970.1:0-3140 GCF_014805625.2 Glossina fuscipes | reverse complement strand
TTTAGGGCTAAGTTCAATATTTTATCTAACAATGGACTCGTGTTGTTTTTGCAAAAATTTTAAGTCTATTTTTTATATGTTATCTAAAAACTTGTTCTTTTTTTACATATTAAAGGACAAACATTGTCTTGTTGTGAAAGTAAAAGAGTGAAGAAAAAGAAGGGAAACAATATAACTGAAAAATATATGTTGTATGCGCCCAGCAGTGTTGTTTTTGTGGTGATGATGAAATATACTAAATCAATTTTCTTTTTTTCTTCTGCTTTATATAATATATTTGGGAATTATAAATCAGATCATTTATCAAAATGAGAGATGTTCTGCTAGAAGAACGCTTGCACACTCCATAGCAGGAATGCAATCAGATTAAATGACTAGGAGACGCATTCAGGTTTTATATTTATAAAATTCCATTTTCCTCTTTGAAAGAAAAGTGGTCAGTGTCTTTTCGATGCGGACAATAACAGGTTGGCTTACCTACCTACGGAGGCTGAGTGTTTCCCTTTTCTTTTCTTAAGGGTAAACAGATTTTAAATTGCAAATGCTTTTGGGAGCTGCATTTTAAGTGAGAAGATAGCCTGCATGCGGCACTATCGCCCAATAATTTTAATGCTTGCTTTACAATTTTTTGAGTAGATAGTAGTAAACTTATCCTTTTCCTTTTCCTTTTCCTCTACAGCTAGCACATAGGAGCATAGGAATATATATTCACTTTTTCACCCACTTATTGCGGATAGGGTCATTTAAGGGTTAAAGATAATACATTGTATCGTTTAAGAATATTTCAACTTTTCTAGTTTGCAAAGGTTTAGGTAAATATATGATACGATACAAGTTGTGGTAACTTTGCTTATCGAATTTAATTTATCCGAAACATTGCTGATAACCAAACTTCTATCCAAAGTAAATAAAGTGTCGTTCTTCTAAGATAATAAGTTAATTGAAAAGTTCATAGAACTGTGTCTATACACTAATGGAGGCATACAGTGAGATATAATTTTTACTAAGGATGTCTTTCTCTATCAATTATTCGAACGTCTTTTGCATATGTCGGCGCTGATTCTTTTCTTCTTTCATTTATTTTCGGATGTTGGAAAGATTTTTCCATTAAATGCAGAAGATACAGCAGTGAGTCATTGATGAAAAGTTAAAGTTAATATAAACCCGGTTGTTTTACTCAATATATGTTTGTATCAAAATAAGGATAAAAATAAGTTTTAAAAGATTTTTGGATACAAAATTTTGACTTTGTTGTGTACGAAGGCTGGGCAGCTCCTACAACTTTTCTCAATTTCCGACAAAACATGAAGTTTACGCCGAAGGGCATGATTGTATGTATGATTTTTGTGAGACTACCTACATAAGCCATCATTATCTGATTGTCCTTAAAAGAAAAAAAAGCTTTGCTTACGCAGACTGCAAATGGTGCATTCAAGCTAGTGTAAGAAAAATACGACAGGAATTGCAGTTCACTCCTCTTCGACGTTGTTAATTGTTCCTCGCCGAGTTTTTTTATGCGACGGGGAACCTACTCGTACCCAAGAAGCAAGAATTGTTATCTTATTGCGATCCTTTTTCGCTACAAAAATTTGTTGGTCGTAGTGTCTCGTAGGAAAACTGATAATATGCTACACCCAAGTGACCGCCCAAAACAGGGAACGTCATAAATATTCAACTCAATTGCCGATGTTAATGGTTCCTTTAGTATGCGTGATTGTGGTAATTTGCCCTTTTGGATAACGCACCTGTTGTCGAATGATCGATTGGTGTTAATTGCTCACTATCGTTTGAACTAAACCAAAAAGGGGGAAAGTAATGTTTCTCGCATATCTCTCAAATCTTTGAACACCTATGTTATATGAACTTTAACAAATTCAGACGTACTTAAGCTTGTTAAAAGCTCAAATTTAACGCAAATCTTGAACATTAATTTAGCCAGTTTCAGATTCGATCCGATTGAATATTGGCCGTGTATTAAAAATACTTTAAAGATTGCTTGGACTTTCACTGCATTAAATTACGAATTTTTCATCAAATGTTGTTGTGAAATAAATTTTTTTTAATACAATCTGCATTCTGAGTCTCTCAAAATGCGCATTTTTTTTTCAACTATGCTAAGTACTTTAAGTCAATACTTGATTTCCATAGTTAGTAGTTTTTCTCTACTTGCATTGTAGGATTCATAAGTTTTCATATTATAATTTTGCTTAAGTGTTTTGCGGCGTCCGTAACGCGCGAATATAGATATATCCTCTTAAGCGCAACTAAATGCACTAAGCGTTAACCATAACAATAAAGAAAGATTGAAACGGAAATTTGAAAACTTTCCATTTTTTCGTGTTTGCTTACGAATCAATTTTCAGCCCTTAATGAATTTTGCAAAGTTTTTGAAAAAGGGGGGCGGGGGAAAAAAAAAAAACATGAAAAGAAAAAACGTAACGTTGTTTGCACAAGTACGTAGTTATTCAGAACTAATTGAAGTCATTGCTTTTGCATATGAATTCATATAATAGCTATGCATTATTCATCAATGTTAAAAATTCGGCACAATTGAAGAACGCAATAGTGAACACGAAACAAAAATGGGTTTGGTCGAATATTTTATGCTCATCGTTGCAATTTTAATTTAGTATAATAGGATAACCTTTGCAAAACTTAAGCGCCATAGTGTCGGCAAAATATACGTTTAATCAGACTCAGGCGTTCATCCTTCAGCCTTTCAAATCATCGAAATCGCTGGAGAGAAATTCATTTCCGTATTCTGACCATCACCATGGAAACTTCAAAAGTCATAAGACGTCTTTTTTGCTTCTTCATTCTCCATCTTTGCGGCTTTTGTAGGTTACGACTTTTATGGACTTTTATAGTTTAATAAGTTCATTGGTGTCAGTTTTGTAGCGAATTCTAGTTGACGACTAGGACGGCAGTGCCCTAATTGTAGGTAAAGAAGATAGAAGAAAGTGAAGAAAGATTGATATAATTACTCAAATTACTCTGACCCAAATTAATTCTTTTGTCGGCTGGGTGTGGCATCACGTTATTAAAACAGAAGAAGCTCTCTTAGGAATAGTCGGTCCGGCAAGTGAGACTATGTGCATGCAAAGAGTACTACTTTTTGCCGATACTAATTACGAAACGAA
>NW_024003969.1:0-3105 GCF_014805625.2 Glossina fuscipes | reverse complement strand
TTTAGGGCTAAGTTCAATATTTTATCTAACAATGGACTCGTGTTGTTATTGCAAAAATTTTAAGTCTATTTTTATATGTTATCTAAAAACTTGTTCTTTTTTTTTTACATATTAAAGGACAAACATTGTCTTGTTGTGAAAGTAAAAGAGTGAAGAAAAAGAAGGGAAACAATATAACTGAAAAATATATGTTGTATGCGCCCAGCAGTGTTGTTTTTGTGGTGATGATGAAATATACTAAATCAATTTTCTTTTTTTCTTCTGCTTTATATAATATATTTGGGAATTATAAATCAGATCATTTATCAAAATGAGAGATGTTCTGTTAGAAGAACGCTTGCACACTCCATAGCAGGAATGCAATCAGATTAAATGACTAGGAGACGCATTCAGGTTTTATATTTATAAAATTCAGTTTTCCTCTTTGAAAGAAAAGTGGCCAGTGTCTGTCTTTTCGATGCGGACAATAATAACAGGTTGGCTTACCTACCTACGGAGGCTGAGTGTTTCCCTTTTCTTTTCTTAAGGGTAAACAGATTTTTGAATTGCAAATGCTTTTGGGAGCTGCATTTTAAGTGAGAAGATAGCCTGCATGCGGCACTATCGCCCAATAATTTTAATGCTTGCTTTACAATTTTTTGAGTAGATAGTAGTAAACTTTTCCTTTTCCTTTTCCTCTACAGCTACCACAAAGGAGCATAGGAATATATATTCACTTTTTCACCCACTTATTGCGGATAGGGTCATTTAAGGGTTAAAGATAATACATTGTATCGTTTAAGAATATTTCAACTTTTCTAGTTTGCAAAGGTTTAGCTAAATATATGATACGATACAAGTTGTGGTAACTTTGCTTATCAAATTTAATTTGTCCGAAACATTGTTGATAATCAAACCTCTATCCAAAGTAAATAAAGTGCCGTTCTTCTAAGATAATAAGTTAATTGAAAAGTTCATAGAACTGTATCTATACACTAATGGAGGCATACAGTGAGATATAATTTTTACTAAGGATGTCTTTCTCTATCAATTATTCGAACGTCTTTTGCATATGTCGGCGCTGATTCTTTTCTTCTTTCATTTATTTTTGGATGTTGGAAAGACTTTTCCATTAAATGCAGAAGATACAGCAGTGAGTCATTGATGAAAAGTTAAAGTTAATATAAACCCGGTTGTTTCACTCAATATATGTTTGTATCAAAATAAGGATAAAAATAAGTTTTAAAAGAATTTTTGGATACAAAATTTTGACTTTGTTGTGTACGAAGGCTGGGCAGCTCCTACAACTTTTCTCAATTTCTGACAAAACATGAAGTTTACGCCGAAGGGCATGATTGTATGTATGATTTTTGTGAGACTACCTACATAAGCCATCATTATCTGATTGTCCTTAAAAGAAAAAAAAGCTTTGCTTACGCAGACTGCAAATGGTTGTGTAAGAAAAATACGACAGGAATTGCAGTTCACTCCTCTTCGACGTTGTTAATTGTTCCTCGCCGAGTTTTTTTATGCGACGGGGAACCTACTCGTACCCAAGAAGCAAGAATTGTTGTCTTATTGCGATCCTTTTTCGCTATAAAAATTTGTTGGTCGTAGTGTCTCGTAGGAAAACTGATAATATGTGACCGCCCAAAACAGGGAACGTCATAAATGTTCAACTCAATTGCCGATGTTAATGATTCCTTTAGTATGCGTGATTGTGGTAATTTGCCCTTTTGGATAACGCACCTATTGTCGAATGATCGATTGGTGTTTATTGCTCACTATCGTTTGAACTAAACCAAAAAGGGGGAAAGTAATGTTTCTCGCATATCTCTCAAATCTTTGAACACCTATGTTATATGAACTTTAACAAATTCAGACGTACTTAAGCTTGTTAAAAGCTCAAATCTAACGCGAATCTTGAACATCAATTTAGCCAGTTTGAGATTCGATCCGATTGAATACTGGCCGTGTATTAAAAATACTTTAAAGATTGCTTGGACTTTCACTGCATTAAATTACGAATTTTTCATCAAATGTTGTTGTGAAATAAATTTTTTTTTTTAATGCAATCTGCATTCTGAGTCTCTCAAAATGCGCATTTTTTTTTTCAACTATGCTAAGTACTTTAAGTCAATACTTGATTTCCATAGTTAGTAGTTTTTCTCTACTTGCATTGTAGGATTCATAAGTTTTCATATTATAATTTCGCTTAAGTGTTTTGCGGCGTCCGTAACGCGCGAATATAGATATATCCTCTTAAGCGCAACTAAATGCACTAAGCGTTAACCATAACAATAAAGAAAGATTGAAACGGAAATTTGAAAACTTTCCATTTTTTCGTGTTTGCTTACGAATCAATTTTCAGCCCTTAATGAATTTTGCAAAGTTTTTGAAAAAGGGGGGGAAAAAAAAAAACATGAAAAGAAAAAACGTAACGTTGTTTGCACAAGTACGTAGTTATTCAGAACTAATTGAAGTCATTGCTTTTGCATATGAATTCATATAATAGCTATGCATTATTCATCAATGTTAAAAATTCGGCACAATTGAAGAACGCAATAGTGAACACGAAACAAAAATGGGTTTGGTCGAATATTTTATGCTCGTCGTTGCAATTTTAATTTAGAATAATAGGATAACCTTTGCAAAACCTAAGCGCCATAGTGTCGGCAAAATATACGTTTAATCAGACTCAGGCGTTCATCCTTCAACCTTTCAAATCATCGAAATCGCTGGAGAGAAATTCATTTCCGTATTCTGAGCATCACCATGGAAACTTCAAAAGTCATAAGACGTCTTTTTTGCTTCTTCTTTCTCCATCTTTGCGGCTTTTGTAGGTTACGACTTTTATGGACACTTGCATTCTTTTATCGAAGTCTTAAAGTTAGTTTAATAAGTTCATTGGTGTCAGTTTTGTAGCGAATTCTAGTTGACGATTAGGACGGCAGTGCCCTAATTGTAGGTAAAGAAGATAGAAGAAAGTGAAGAAAGATTGATATAATTACCCAAATTACTCTGACCCAAATGAATTCTTTTGTCGGCTGGGTGTGACATCATGTTATTAAAACAGAATAAGCTCTCTTAGGAATAGTCGGTCCGGCAAGTGAGACTATATGCATG
>NW_024003968.1:0-23605 GCF_014805625.2 Glossina fuscipes | reverse complement strand
ACAAGGAAATGGAACCGGTAGCCGTATTCCACAGGAACAAGTTATTAGATAAGGAAATGGAAGAACTTCCCACATAGCATTGTATAGCATTGTGAGGAGGAATGGAAATTTTGATAAAAAAAGGTGGAAAGGTTTGAAAAGACAAATGTTTTAAAAGTTTCATTTTTCTATGATTGTATAGATGGAGCTTTGGTGGCGCTGGCATTAAAGAATAACAAATGTTGCCTACGTTAGATTAGCATATAATTTTTATGCTTTCGTATGTATATTCGGAAATGCGGTCATAGTGCAGAATGTGATCATATGCAATCCTGCATACCATTTGTGGTTATAAGAATATCTATTATAGGTTATACACGAATATAAAGAATATTTTCGTTTTTTCGAATTTGTTAATTCATTTTTATAGTTATTTGGTGCGCCATAAAGTGAATAAGAGAATAAGTGATGTTTTTTTATTCCTGTCAATTTATTGTACATAAGTACCTAATGTTTGCTTTAATGCCGTGTTAATGCCTTTTTAACGCAAGATGAAAAATTGCATATCATTGTGTGATTAATGTACAACATAACAATATAAAGTGCGTAATTGATTACATATCGTTCAGAGTGGAAAGAAAACGTATTTAGTCATGAGATCCTTAAAATGTAATTCAGTTTGTTACAGAAGAGTTTCTATCTTCTTATGAAACTATTCTTCACAAGAAAATTTAAAAATCAATATTCTATTAATTGACATTAAACTAAAAGGTAAGTTATTGTTATTGTTGTTATTTTACAGTTACTATATTTTCATAAAAGAACTTGTTGTACTTTATACGATTAAATGTATACTAAAAATCGATTACCACTGGCCGAAGCATCACCTTTGTATACTTAGTACTTAGGCCTTCTCAATAAAGATATTGACGCAATAAATTCAATAAGGTTGCAGTACTCGATCTCAATTGAATATACCACGAAAATAAGCTGAACAAGAAAGAACTTATTTGTAGATTGTTACGAGTCACATTATCTTCTGTTCGATATTTGTGTACAGGTATAGAGGCAAAAGCCATTTATTTGATATATTGATCCTATGTCGCAAATTTCTCTTAGGAGATATGTACAAAACAAAACGTGACTTTTTCAATTTCCTGGGCTGCGTACATATGTCCCCAACGTACGTTGACTTTATCAGACATTTTACATTTTTAGTTTGCTTTTGAGAAACATCAAAGTTGGATGTGTTTCGGTATGCTTGGCGATTTTTTCTTGTGTACATTATTCTTAGGTCAATCTATGTACGTAAACGATTCGGCAAAAAAAAAAGAAAAATTATATCGACCAACCTACTCTGATTTACTTACATATATCCGATATATATATATATATATATATATAGATATTATAGTGAAGTAAATTCAAAGACTAAAGTCTTAAAGCCTGTATTTCCAAATCATCTTGAGTACTGAATACTGAACTAACGCTAGATCGACAAACAAAAAAACTGAAAAATATTTATTTTAATTCATTTAATGCGCAGGCGCATAATCGCGTGAGTAGGCGTAAGAAACGCGACTACCAAGTCCCGTGTTCGCGAGTTCAGATCTCAATATGGCAGAGTTTACTTTGTCGTGGCGGCGGCGAGTGCTTAGTCGGCAAAGGCATCACACCTGCAGACTGCGCACATATCCGCTGGCTGCAGCCACCACTGCTCTATTTATTTCTCTTCCCTCTCCTCTTTCAGTCTGACAGTGGCCGTGTTACACGAACAGGCCATATTTCTTGTGTGACATGTCATATTAAAAAAAAATATATATATATGTATATATGTAATGAATTGACAAATCTTTGCCTGGTATAAGCAAATGGATGGAATTGTCCAAAAATTTTCTACCTTATGAGCTGTCCACTTCATATTTCCTGGCGGTTGTAAAGAGATGTGACCAATTTAATACTCCCCCAACTTATAGATAACTGGTGTAAAGAGTATAAAAAGAGAAAACCATTTGGATGCGAAATTGAATGTAATAAAAAATAATAGATTAACATAAAATTGACCTTTTATATAAATCATTGTAAGAAAAATTACTTGAAAATTACTCACAAATTGCCTATAAATGAAAATTGAAGTATTGACGTAGTCAGTGTATTTCGTTTTTATTTCCATCTATATCTTTGCCGTTCTCTATCAAGAAAAACGATTCAATAAATAGAAGAAATAACAAAAAAAAAAAAAAATTAATCTTTTTATTTTCGATACTTCATGATTGCGTCTTCAAATCTGCATATGTGTTTGCGTGGAAGCTTTAGCTTTCCTTAAGAACAGAAAATACAAATATTGTTAGTTTTTCAGCATTGGCTATATAAAGCCCGTTAAGTTATATGTATAGGAATTGAGAATATATGTAAGGATGAACATATACCATTTCCATTTAAAGCGGAAGCACTTCTATGTCAGGCATGTAGATCAAGCCATCCGTTTGTAGAGGGGTAGGTGGAGAGGGTGTGGGGAACGGTTTGGTATTGTGTCACGTAAATTGAACTTTAGCATATATAATATTCCCTCGAACAGTGATTCATTTACGCTCATTTCACTCATTCACTTATCGTGAGTGTACACGAATTCATTTCCACTCTTTTTTTCTCGACATTATTCATATTAGCAGAGATAAGATTGTTAGATTTTTCTTACCAGTTGTTAGTTCTCTCCTGGCTGACTGAAGTTATTAACAGAGAGAGAAGAAAAGGGAAAATTAACGTTGCCACAACGTCTACACACCCTTTCCATTTTTTATGAAGATCCCTGACCTTGAGGCTGAAAACAAAACAAGCTTGATCAATCTTCTAAGCGTGGCAGTCGAATACGTATCCATTACTATCAACGCACTCAATATAAATGCTAATAAACTGACACGTGTCGATCAAGTTAGAAGGAATATTAAGATTTCCGAACAAAATTTCCGTGAGAACTATTATAAATTAGTTAACAAGTTCTGGAAAGTTTTACAAAGACTTGTACTTTTCAGTCTTATAACGCAGTCATATTTATGAAAAGGTTCCATATATTATATGTGCGGGTATTCGCATTTTCTAGTGAAAAAATAAATTACAACGAAAATTCGACATTAGATGAAAAGAGGAAAACTATCGGATTTTCTAGGAAACAACATTTTTGAGATCAGATGCATATTCATGATGCTTTACTTGCCGGCTAGATAAAGTAAAGTGGCCACATGCAGTGAGCGATTGGCAAGAAGATTAACAACACCTCACGGAAAAAGGGATTAACACGAAAATATCGTAATGACATTAGGTTCGGTTTTAAGGGGGAAAATAATTAAAGTACTTGCCGAAGGCGAAAGCATTGATTGAGTGTTGAAGAGAGTTGAGGAGGAAAAAAGGATTAAAATGTTTCGAGCAATTTGTAAGTAAATCGTCTAAGAATTGTAAACAAAACCGAAGCTATTGTAAAAACCAAAATTTAGTAGTACGCAGTTAATCACGAAAGGTACGAGATAGAAACGTAAAATCACAAAGGGCATCTTACGTAACAATGTGAAAAAAGTCAATGGCAATAGAGCGTCAGTCGTAGTAATAATAATAACCTCGGCATTTTTGGGCAACTTATGTATAAGGTGTCAAGGAATTTTTTTCTCTTTTTTCGTTTCTTTGGGATTCATTTCAATTTTCTTTTAATCAGATATGGGACTCGAAAGAAGTGCGAGAAGAACCCCAGCGCTTATATTATATATATAATTATGATCTAGATATATTACGTGTATGTGGATGTATACAAAATTCTAAATGAAGTCATAGAACTTCATCATCGGCTTAAGTCCGTCTCTTCATCTCATTCCATTGCATATTTTATAATATGAACAAAATTTTTTGATGAAATTTGATACACTCGTACGTGTTTTGCGTTAGGAGCGAACGGTATTGAAAGTAAATCGGATTGGATCATTTATTCGATCATTCAGCCTATTATAAAGGACTCGTTATTTACAAAAAATTATTTAATCTTTCTTCACAACAACCGTTGAAACATAGTAGGAGTAATGGTACATTGAATGAATGTTGAGAACTTGAATGGAATAAGATCATGCTTTGAACCTCTCCCATAAAGAGTGCTTATTAAAAATCAGCCTTTCTAAGACAACCAAACTTACATTTATATTTTATTACGACAAATAATGGTTTAGTGTATAAACTCAGTATAGCAAATTTGATGTACGTATAGGTACATTCCTCGGATTCGTCCTAATAAAAGATGTTGTATGAAAATTCAGCCTTTATATGGCCATAGAATATGACTTTCGATAGCATTCCTAAGAAGTATGATAGCATGTCATGAAGACAGTAGACCGAAGGTTTAATAGTCGATCTTGTCCAAAGAGAAGCATTTCACATGTAAATGTTGGCTCAACAATATGAACAGATTCACGTATTTCGATTTTTCGCATTAAAAGCCAACCATTCCTTCTGATTGTTTTAATTTATTTAATTAAAGCGATATTTGGTTGGTGCTTGAATTTAAAGCCGTCCATTCCATGAACCATGATTGTGCGGGCAAATACTTATGTCTTGCTAGGATTAATAAGCTAAGATCCCTACAGAAGTTATCGTGGAATTATTTACTTATTGCTTTAGCAAGCTTAGCTTAGCATTTGTTAACAATGCGGTAAAAACCATTTATGCCAGAAACAACATATATCTGCAGCTATGCTTAAAAGAAAAAAAAGGAAAATTCGTTGGTCGGTTAATCAAAAGAAATGCACAAGCAATGCGAAAAATGTAAATAAGCTACCAATTCTCACTCTCTACCAATTGCTTATTCACTAGCTACCAATTAGTCACTAACTAGCCATTAATTATTCACACATACGAGTCTGCAACCGGTTGTAAGGATCATCCAAATAAAAGATGAGCCGAATCTAACAAACCATATGTAAACTAAGTAAAACCTTTTGATTCCTGCAGATATATTTCTCATTCGACTCATATGTGAGATTTTAATATTAGTAGCGCAATAGTAATATAAAATCTCGTCCGCACTGAACCTTATTATTATTATTAATTATTACACCTAGTAGTTGAAAGTCGTTTCATTTTTAAGCCATTATTCTTTAAAATAATGAATTTCGATTCACTTAACATCAAGGATACGCCTGAGAGCAAAACAGCTTTCATGCTTTTAAGCCTACCCGTCGAATACTGAAGTATGTTAGTTTTGTCAATTTGTGTGTTGTATTTTAACGTCAGCATAAGATGATGTGGTAATGTTGCTATATCTGTATATCTGTCTGCTGATATTCTAACTTTCCCATTGAAAACAAGTGACGCCGGCTTTGAATATATTTGTTAGTGTAACGATTGCAAAAGTCAACTATAGAGTTTAAACAATGAATGTTTAAGCTTTTAAAGCATTTTTATAAAAATAATATGTACGCCGTGTCGTTCATAAATATCTAACGACTTAAAGAAGTACATAAAATATTTTAGGCAAGCGTTGGTGATTTTGTCCTTAGGCAAATAATGCTTTCTTACTATTTTTCCTTTATTTTTCTGTAAAGATTTATTTTTCCATTAATTTTTTTTTTCTAAATTTTCCTTTTCGTCTTTGCATTTTTTTTTGAACGCAATATAAAATCACTTATGCTCTCCGTACAGCACGTTAACAAACCCTGCATACACCGGCTTATTTTTTGTTTTTCTTTCCCTCTTAGAAATATTTTCCGATTTTGGCAATTTTACAGTCATTCACTAGGGTGGGAAAAAAAAAAAAATTCAGCTAACATGAAATTGGTTAAAAAGATAAGAAAAAATTCAGCAACAAAGCTTAAAACAACTATTTAGATGCTCTACCCACGCAAAATGTCATGATTTTTTTTTTTTTTATTTCCAAATGTGTCAATAGATGTGTTGGGATATTCTTTCATAGCGTATATGACATGAATACATTTGCTTGCAATCTTAAAAAAAAATTATTAAAAATATTTTACTTTACCACTTTTTTTAAATTCTATCAACAGATGGACAAACAATGGAGTGGGTGTGGCTTAATTGAATTTGAAATTTATGATATTCAAGAATATGGTTACATCATATTCCCTTTGCCTTGGGTTATTTAAGGTGTCATTTGGAAACGTTACGCACACACTTATATAGTTAACATACTTTTTGTCAGTCTTTAGCATTGCATATAAAAACCCGTTATTGAAATTTAATATCCTGCCAAAGTGAATGCTCACATCGCTGCTTGCTAAATGCATAAACACACGCACCCTCTAGCAACTATAATACAATGAAAAAATGGGACATCATTGAATAGTCTATCCTATGCTCCTATAAGGGCAGAAAGGTTGAAAACGTAAAAAAAAAATGAGGATAGACATTTGTATCGGGTTGAATCGAAAGTTTTTATACCCACCAAGCAAACTGTCATACATATATAAGAAAAAAAAAAAAAAAGAAAAAAAAAACCAATAAGAAGCCTATATTTGTTTGCGGATAAATCTGGTATACGCACCTGTATGTAGAATTGTTTTCGAGCGTTAATTTTTCTCAGTCTTTTTCACAAAAATCAGTTCAATAAAAGTGCCCCGGTTAGTGTAGTTCGACTTTTATAAAAACTTGGACCAAGCTCGGTTTAATTTAAACAATTTATTTGGAGGCCTAGTTTGATTGCTCACTAAGTTGAAGAACTCTGTGGAAGATCAATTGTTATGTTAACATATATCAAAGAAAAGTGAAGAATAAGTAGTAAAGAAAGAGTCAAAAGTCAAGTTTGTCATCGCAGCTAAAAAAAAGTCCCACATTGGATGGCAGTCTAATAATCAACTACATGAAGTTTCAGCAATCAATTTGATTACTTTGAAAATTGTCATATGTAGTTGACATTGGATTGCATTCTTTTCGAATGCAAGATGCAAGGTGAGTGAAATATAAGCCGTGGTAAAGGGCTGTTATTAGTTGATCAAGGAAATACATACATCTATGAATTTAAAATGCGGTAGACTTTTCAATAAAACCGATAGTCTGAGATGCCAGTGCTCTTTGAGTTTAGTCTGAGAATTTATTTCTCCGATTGACTTAATTATAATAACCATAATAAATGGACTTGACTAAACCACACATGTACCGGTAATCTCTTGCCATTTTTCTGATAAAACCGTTATGCCATTATTGTAGATCTTCTCGGATTTCTCTTCAAAAAACGAAAACCTAATGATTTCATAAATCTTCGATGAGAACATTGACATGCTGAGAGAGGTTAGTGGCACAGCATTTGAGATGGTTGATGAACATTTAATGCAAATTTTGTATCGATATCAATCTCAAGTCCCATGAATTAAGTCAGTCTCACTGAAGGAGTCTTTAAGGCTTTATTTAAAAAATGTTTCGATTGGCAAGCAAATCCCGCCCATTTTTAAACTTGATCTGTGACCAGTAATAAAGATGATGTGCTTGTAGCGTAATATAAAAATAAAATTTTATAAGACCGTGAATTGATTTTTGTTTACTTTGAATATTTCGGCTCAGGGCTTTTATTTAAAAATTCTATTCACTTTTCCATAAAAGTTAGATTTAACTTAATCTCAGAGAACAAAGTTTAATTATGCGTCGTACTCCCACAACTTGGTTAATTCACAGCGGGATTTTGAAGGTTAATAAAGAGATTGTCTGACGAGATGACTGACATGTTTCACGGTCTTACTGAATATCCATCTGCAATTGGAGCCCTTTTATTCGTTTTGATTTGATATGATATTAAAGAAGGCATCAGCTGGTAGAATAAGAGAGAACAAACTTTAAAACCTTTTCAAGTTTCTCCTTTATATTCGGTACTAGTATTGCGAACTTGTTCAAGTGAAAGAATGTACGTATATTTCTTACTTCTTCTTCTTCTTTTCACTCCACTTTGAAAGCTACTAATTCCGAATTGAAATTCACTTTCAAAAATTGTATTTCATTGAAAAGAAAACCTTCTTTTTTTTTAACCGTAACGAAAGCAATGTCTGTCTTAATATATTCCCCATTTTTCGTTTGTGTGTATAAAAAGCTGAACTTGTAATAAAGTGAAGTGCTCTTCGAAAATTGAATTTTTTTTTTTGCTAAAGCCAAATTCTTTCACATATTCATCTTTAACTGCGATAAAGTTATTCCAAGGTTTTTTTCGTGAAATTTTAGGGAATAGTTCATAGGAGTTTACTAACTGGAGTGTGATTTGTTAATTCTTCAAAAGATATTTGTCAGTTATTTACATTTATACAATTCTTTTCTTTAATTGCACATTTTTTCTTTAATTTTCCATTTCCTTTAGCTCATAACTCGTTATTATATTGCATGTCTGCAGAATTTAGTTTCATTTAATTTCATGTCATTCCTTAAGAAGCAATCAAGTTCAATAATTTAATACCAAATTGCGTCCGTTGTATCTCCAAATTGAGCCTTTTTAAAACATAATGTATAAGTAAACAAGTATCGACATTATAATCGGGCAAGGCCGATTATAAGATACCCTATATCACTTTGCCTAGTGCAGTTGTTGACTCGTCTTGGTAATGATACCTCAAAAACTACACATTATTTTCATGCAAACTCGCGCTGTTCACGAAAGCGGGCATATTGAAGAAAACCCGAAAAATCTCATGACGTCTTCCAAATTTAGCAAACTTAACTTACTTCTCAAATATTTTACGGCTTCCTTCATAAAAACTAGAAATTCGATTTCCTTCTGACATTAGCTCTTGGTTTTCAACGCAGCCCTCGTTCATGTTAGGATACTTATCTGATTTCTATTAATTTTTTCATTAAGTCGTTACTATAGAACAATTTGCGTTATAAAAAATTAAAAACTTTGCTGAACGGGTTAGTATTCATGCGAAATCTTCTATGGTGCGGAATCCAAGAAATAGATTTGTTTATGTCACATTACTATTATGGGTCAATTTTCATCATAACATATTAAAACTCAAACTGGTCTGCCCTATAAATAAAAAATTTGCCTGTAAATTCTTTTATAGGGTAGGATCCAAAAATAGGCGTGGGTGGTCCAACTTTTGTAGACTTAATTAATATTATGGGTTAATTTCCAATATAACATATTACAATTGGGATTTTCTGCTCTATAAACGATCAATTTTCATAAAAATCCTTTTATAGGATAGGATCCAAAACTAGGCCGAAATGGTTCAAATTTGTTACTGTTAAATTTCTTCACTTTAAATTATTACTGTGATCTGTCTTTCATCGTGAACGATTGAAAATTAAATTTTTTTGTCATATGAATTTCAGTTGTCGTTTATGAGAAAGGGCACAAGAAAGGGCGCCTCACCCGATCTAAATCAATCAATCAGGTCAATTAGAATGCCGAAATACTATTACTTAGCCACCTTTGCCAAGAAACTTTGAGAGTTGCAATTTTTTTCCTTATAACGATTTTTCGAAATAGGACGTTATATGCGGATTTATTGAAAAAGTGTTCCGATCCAAATCATTTTTAATAGCATTCGTCTTTGGGTCAAAGCGCGTCACTGTGCAAAATTTCATCAAAATAACAAAAAAACAAGACGGATAGACAGACAGACTAACCTAGATCCGGTTCAAAAGAAGGCTCGGAAACGCTCGGTACAATAAAATATGGGTCTATCTCAAGTCCATTTAAGTCTTGCATTTGTCCTCACACACTTAATATACCCTTGTAACAGGTATATAAAAATATAATGTTATATATCCTCTTCAAAAATGCAATACACTTACAAATCGTTTACAATTACAATTTTATAGTAAATAGGATTAGGCAGCGTTCGAAATTGTATTTTCCTGCGCAAAAAAATATTCTTATACCATAAATCACTTATGGTACACGGTATGTTAAGTTTGTGCGGATGTATGTAACATCCAAAAGGACTTAAGTCGACTCCACTTTTATATACTGATCAAAGTAATTTTCTGAATCGATATAGGTTTCTATGTCCACCTGATGTCTGATGCCATATATATTTGTGTTCAAGCTGCAGGTTGCAATTTTTGAGATATTTTGATGCAATTTGGTACATAGACGCACTTTGCCCCAAGGACGAACCCTATTGAATTTCGGTTCGCATTCGGTTCACTTTTCCGACCGTTCCCAAATATAATCCCATCTTTTCATAAGTTTTTTGTATTGGAAACAATTGCAATTTTCATAGTTTCTTGACAAAAGTCGGAGACCGTAATATTTATACACTAGTAATACTATTGTTATAGTCAAAATTGGTACGAAAAATTTGTTCCGGCAGAGCCTCCTCTTATATAAATGTTCGGGTAAGAAGATCTATTTTTCAATGCTTCATAGGGCAAATTGCTTCAAAGAAATCAACCGTCCCAAATTTGAATCACACGGGTCAATTTCTTGGACCACGATCCATATAAAAATAGTGGGCTCTTCAGAAAAAGGTATACTTCTTAATGATTTGTCCATAGTAGCAATTTAGCAAAACAATTAATGGTAGGAAATTTAGACCAGAGAGATTCATTTTTTAGACCCTAATATATACTTATTATGAAAAATCAACTCAAAGTCTTTTCTATTTGTTTATGGTGGAAACTGAAAAATTATACAATTTTTAAGAAGTAAATTAAGTTTGCCAAATTTGTATCGAGTCATCGAGTGATATTTTGGGCAAATAGGTACTTTCATGAATAGTATAGCTGCATGAAAATAATACATAATTTTTGCTACGTTATTAGCAAAACGAAAGTGAATCTAATAGTCGGTCTTGTCCGATTATAATCTCCTTACCGTATAAGTAAATTTGCCTATTTGTTAAATTATTCATTTAACGATCGATAATTATGTGTAATATATAATAACGCTTTATTTATAAATTTATTAAAGCAATAATCCACATATTGCACGTATTTAAGTATATCACTTTACACTTTGCCGTAAATAATACACAATTAAATTTATAAATCGCATTATAAATAAAACTCTTAGAGAAATTATATTTGCGTTGAATAACACTTTTTAATATCCGCCTGAATAAATAAATAACGTATATATATATATACATTGTGTTTTGTAAAGTAAAAAACCGAAAGTCTGTAAATTTTGTTTGAATCAAAATATATATACGGTTGGTTAACCTCAAGAACCCAATGTTAATGAGGAACTTTACGAGATTCTCTCCGCAATTGTGACAATGGGGTTGGTTGTGTGACTTGCTGCCAGTTACAATATTGGACTGCATTCAAGCGCTAGCTGATATAAGTTTCGTAAGCCAATGGAGCGCCACACATTCTGCTCATAATAATCATTGCAGTAATACCGCTTTACTTTAAATTTTGTCCATTTTATATACAATTTTTTTTGGTTCGTATGAGATTAAAATTCATTACTAAGAACTGTCGTGTTTGTTATATACTTGTAATATGATTACTTAACATTATTGTATAATAATCCATTTATTATTATTATTGCCACTTGAAATGTTAACTGAATGCATTCTCGTATTTTCACTTGACCCAGACGTACGCATTAGTATGGAAGACTATAAATTGTTAAGCAGGTGAGGAAAATAGTGCTGAAGCAACTAAGCTGTTTTGATATACCATATGGTGCATGCAATCTTTTTCTTCCGCTCTCCCTCTCTGTACAGTTTATTGTGGTCGGATTAAATTGTTTTGAAAAAGGCATACAAAGCATGTCGGCTCAGATGATACCTGCTGAAAGTTGGTAGCACTGTGTTGAGTTAGCGTATCTTGTCGCTTCTTATTATTACTTTGAAGGCTTTGCGATTGCTTGCCAAGCAATGAGTTTGTCTTAACATTTGTGTCTGGAATAAAATTTCATGTGCGTCTTGTTCGCTATATTGCGAAGGATTTATGAGAAATCGTTGTTGAAAACATTGCAGAAGAAGTGATGCGAAGAATACAAATAGGCCGAGAACTGGCAGCTGACTTGCTCAGTTCTGGCTCATTCTCATCGCCTTTGGTCGACCAAAGTAGGGACAAAATTAAAAAGTCGCTAATTGCAAATATTCTCAGAGGGATGGCGAAATCGTGCTCTGGCTCATTGTCAACGGCTTCTGCTGATGGACAATCATCTTGGGGAGGTTTAGGTTTATTCATAACATTCTGATGAACAGTTTGCAGCAGAAATAGTTCAACTTTATACGTCATTGAGCAAAGGTCTTTACTTCAATAAACTCTGAAATTATTTCAAGAGCCCTTTAAGACGAATTTAAAAACTTTATTATCCGGGGACTCATGATCTAAGTGCTTTTTGATAAGAAATCCCGTTTTAATATATATATTGAACTCACCCCAACTAAAGTAAGATTCACGTTAGTATTTTTTAAAAGCTGGTTAAGGGAATTCAAGGATTCGTACACTACTAAATGGCATTATGACCTTGATCAGAACAACACTGGTAGTTCCCATGCAAGCGTGGCTCATTTTTCTACTTTTGCACGTGAATAATAGTAAATATAGAAAATTGCTGCCTTCTATCTTTCATAATTTATGAATATTATGAATATAATAAGCAAATAGTCACAAATTTTTGCTTAGAGACCGAATTCGTATATACTGTGGGCATATGCTGTGAGGACCAAAGTCGGAGCTCGCGTTGTAGTCGATATTTGCAAGTAGCCTAAGGACAGAATAAATACCTTTAGTTACGATCATTAAAAAAGAAACGGGGAATACAATTAAACGATATGATCTCTAAGTCATTTCAATTCTGGTCATCGTCAAGAGCTGACGTACGCCTTGGTTTAAAAGACTCGTAAATATGAATATAAATTTTTGTGCTAAAGTTAATCCGACTTGGATAAATGGTTAGGAAGTTTAATTTGTCATATAAAATAGAGACATCACGATCATAATGAAGTGTTTATTTGACATAAGGAAAATAAGTGCCTGTGTGATTAGATCATCTGTTAGGATAATGTTATCTTACACGCGTTTCCCCGGATTTGCGCGGTTCAAGAACAACTATAAATTTCCTATAAGGACCACTGGACTAACTGTTGAGAATACCACATCCGTTAGTTGATAGTACATTTGTAGTAATTTTGATAAAAATATATAAACAAATGGAGATATATAATTGTATTATTACAGCGTTTTGCCACTTTTTCCATACTAACCTGTGTTCAAGAGCTTCCAATCGGCCTGCTAAAGTTGAAACCAATAGCTTCATGCTTGTGGCGAGGAGAATGTTTACAACACATATTACACTGGCAGACAAATAGATAGACAGATGGACGGACGGACGGACTTGCTTAAGAATATATATATAAACAAGATCAAGAATATATATTTTCTTTGGGTTCTCTGAAGTTTGCTTCTGTGTGTTACAAACATTTTGACAAATTGTATATCCCCTCAACGTTCGGATATTACAGTAAAATATAATAAATACATGGCGAAAAATTACCTATCATTTTGTATTCCTTATCTAGTATTATTCCTTAAAATGATTGCTGTCCAAGATAACAGTCTTAAAAGAAATATAAATTAGTTATTTATTTGGAATTTAAAGATTTCCAAAAAATTGTTGCTTATCGTCACTAAACATAAAGACTTGTAGTAGCTCCCTTCTTTTTTTTTTGCAATCTCATATGCGTAAATGTTTTGCAATTCCTTTTTCTGTGTTCTGAATATGTACTGGAACTATTAACTATTATACTACATTTTGTAGGATTTGTATATAGGAGATAAAGTGGTTACACTTTCTAAGCAAAAGTGCTTAGATGATCATAATGATATGATTTTGTAAACATGATGGTGAAAAACGATTACTTTCGTAGTGAGTGAATGCTATAACTTGTACGTGCTGACAATTGTAACAAATTGACTAACAACTGTTAACATTTTGGGTAATAACGTCCAGTCATGCATGTAAGCCTTTAATCCTTAAAAAGTAGTGTTTGTATTAATTGAAAAATTATACGAGAGACGAACATTTACAGATATAATTATCGTTATTATTGAAGTTTTCAAACCATTTATTGCAAGCTTTGCAGATGATCATGCTAATAGGTAGAAGAGTTATATTATAGGCAAAATAAATCAAAAAGTTTCATCCATCTTGGAATAAATTGTAAGTAGTCTTCATTTCCAATAATACGTAAAATTTGTGGGATATACGTGCGTCGCGGTTGGCCAAGTGAAACTACTTTTGCACCTTGAACTTCTGCTTGGTGACCATTCAGAATTACGTAAAACTTTTGCTCGATCTATAACGTAGATTATAAGATACGCATACTCACGCGCACAAACACACGCATGTACACAGAAACACAGTTAAAATTCTTTAATCCTTATGAGCCTACTTATCAGCTACTGAGGACATTTTCTTTACAGATCGGATGATCAGATGATAGTCGCAAAAGATTAAACAGAGAGAGAGAGAGAGAGAGAGAGAGAGGGAGAGAAAGAAAGAGAAGCAAGAAATCCATGGGCCCGTTTTCGTTTCCGTTTGAGAGCACGCTTCCTTTACGGACGATGAACAGGAAGCACTACGGATAGAGAAGTTCGCGAGCTTGTTGACAGTTTTTGTTTTAAATGTTAGTCACTCAGAGCATGCTACTTATAGGGGGTGGACTTAGATCAGGAAGGATCTTACGCGGAGACGTGGGAAACCAAGATCCCGTTCATGGCTCAACGTTCACGGCACCTGGATGTAAAGTAAAAATATATAATCTGTTCCTGTTTTGATTTTCAACAGAAGGCAACAAACTCATGAATTTATCGAATTAGAAATTATCATCGTCCAATTTTCTTTTTAAATCTGTGCAGCCCTGTTGTAGTCAATTTGAACGATATTGACTATCAAATTTTTTTGGCCTTATGTAGATAAGGTGTGTGCATGCTATAGCACAAGTGTTAGTGATGACTTGCTTTGCTTTTACTGTTAATTTGGTTAATAGTGTTCGACTTCATCGTTGTTAAATATACTCACGTAAACATTTATCAGGTTTCAAAGCAATTTAAACACTTAATTATGTGCGTGTCTGTGCGTGCATAGGTGCTTCTATGTACGTGAAGTTCAAAGATGCTAATGCAAAACTTATATGGCAAATTTTTTTTTTTTTATTTTGTGGACCATGAGAAGCAACAAACAATCATTAGGAAAATTGTCTTTCTTTTGGTTATTAGCAAATTTTCTCTGGGTTATTTAGTAAATTAAGCAATTTGAATTCGAAACACGCACGCATTCACATATATGCAAGCAAACATGATTAAATGAAGTCAATATACATAAGAGCTACGAATAGTAGGCTGTTTGTTTTTGCTACCAAATTATTGAAGAAAGTCAAAAGACAAATGAAAATTCATATGCCCCATGATATCATGAATAAGTATATTTAGCAACTCCAATCGTTTGTGTTAACTGCTGATAATGATTATTAATCTCCCACAGATTTGCGAGTATATGAATGTACGTACGCAGGAATCAAACGGTTTTATTCTTTGGAACTTTTTCATAGAAATATTTCTAAGGGCTTTTTTTGTTTAAGATTGTGCTTTCAAAGGTCTAGATGAACGATTTCAAATTTATTCCAGAAGACAACAGATATAATCTTCTCGAATGGTATTACGGTAAATTCGACTAGGAAACGTTCATTCGGAATACGATTTTATGCCTCTACTCGTTTTAGGACACGTGTGTGTCTCATCAGATTGCATGATAAATACTCCCAATAGGCGACATGCGTTTTCAAATCGATTGAACGACTCCTCACATAAAAACTTCTCATGTTTCCTTTGTCGATTTTCCGTTCTTAACTGTTTGTGCACAAAGCATAAATAAGGCAAGCCTAACTGCTCGGGAAAACATTTATTAGGTTCAAACGTTGTCCTGGGTTTGTGTTGGGTTCGTTACATACGCGATTGTCATTTAATCTGTACCTATAATAAATTATGAACGGAATGACACAATTAAAATGATGCCACAGTTTACTACGCTGTGAATACAAAATACGAGAAGAACTCCTGCACTACATTCCATTTCGATCAGCTGTTTTGTTGTTCACTAGTTATTGATTTTTCCTGCAATGAATTCCATTTTATAAAATGTATTTTATAAAATGTATACACAACATAAATCTAAGAATCATTTGGCATTATGTCAGAAAAGTATAGGGAAAGCTAAAAATTTTTGATTAATTACTAAGTTTTATATTATCTTTACCTACAACAAAATACTTGTGTTAATACTGCTACTGGCCCTCCAAGAACTTACCTAAGCATTATCCGTAATCGTTGCGAAATTCTTCTCTTAATTTCCTTTTATGAAAAGTCATAATATCGAATCGGGAAAACAAAGCAATAAAAGCAATCCTCTCTGGCTCGTATGTCGAAGATATTCGACTGGATGATTTTTCGTAGGAAATATCTTCACACGCATGATTAGCTTGTAGAAAATAGAATCTTTTCGTGATCAGTCGAAGCAACGGCTCGACCTACAACTCCAGTGATTACTTCCAAGTACGTCTTTTTTCGCTTTGTCAATATTTATAGGCCACACATGTAAGGGCACGTAAGGGTATGTTAAGCTAGGGGAAATGCATAGAAGTCTGATAAATCTACGAGGATCCGATCGAGATAACTCGAATTCTGTAGTTTTTTATGTCCATGACATATCAATCGCAATTCTTAGATTGCGAGTTTTCCTGTAAAACTTCTTATGACATTTACAAAAGCATATATTTGGAAACTTTTACAAGAAACTTGGAGGGTTTGGAAACCAACAAGAGTTTGGAAACCAACAAGAAACTTGTTAAATACTCGAACAAAAATGAAATGGAGTCTTATATGAGCTTTAGTTCAGTTCAGCCTTATCCCATATAAGGCGAGCAAATCTGTTCTTATGCGATAGATAGGAACTACTGCGTAAACCGGAAAAAATATCCAGAAACTTCAGATATAATAAATTATTTTTCACAACATATTAAAAAAAGGTCTTCCTTAGAAAATATGTCCAAGCTGTATGAAGTAGTGAGAAAGTGCTTTCTGAATAAAATAAGTGATTATATGAAAACTCTCAATATCTACTTAACTTAAGGGATTCGTGCTAGTTCAAAACTCACCTATTCTCCCTCTCTCTCTCTCTATCTCTATCTCTCTCTATCTCTATCTCTTTTTTTCCGTTTCTATCTCTATCTCTATACATGCATCGCATAAATTTGGAACGCATTGGTCTTGTTGAGTTAAATGACTTTATACCCGGGCCGCTCCATAATATGATAAAAAAATCTTGTATTTTATGACAAATATTTTTTTATATAAATTATTGTATACTAATATAATATTGTATGGAGGTAATGACTCCACTTTCCGATTGTTAGTGCACTCATTATAAAATACTTTTACTCTTGTTAATGTCATAGCGAAGAGCATTGCGTGCTGCTATTGAATTTTGCGGATTTCAATAAAATAAATCTTAAGAAGGTACTGCAGGAGAGAGCGGATCTGCCTAGCCGCTTTGAAGTTCCTAAGGGGGCGAATGATAACGTCCAGATTAGTGTTGGATTGCCTTTAAACACTGAATGAGCTAGGAAGGAACAATGATATGCACCCCATTTGACTGCCTGGACATTCGGATGTTGAGAACAACGAAAGGGCTGCCTGTCTAGCTAACAGAGGAGCCAAAAGCGGCATTGGCAGATCCTGAACCGTTCTGTGGCGTACCAAGAAACCACATTAAAAGGCTGGTATCGCAATGGTCGCAAAATAACGCGGACTGCCGATGGAAGCAATGTGCAGGACAACGGCAGGCAAAAAGATTCATAAATTTTCTTGAACTAAGAAGAAGCGACCTACGTTTAGTCACGGACTTCTACATGGGCCATAATTGGATAGTCAAGCATGCGCGTCCAATTCACTAGATATAAATAAATATATAAATAAATTTGAGAAAATCAAACGTTTATTTTTTTGGTGTAGGTTGCTTGTTCTTCATCCATTTTGGTTTAGGTTGCTTGTTCCCCCATGTAGCATCAGCAAAACATTGATATCTTTGATACAGATTCATGTAGATTCTGCCAAGGGACGAGTCCTATGATATTCTATGTGAATGTGAGGCCATCTGCAGGATCAGACACCTATTGTTTGGCGAGCTTTTTACTACGCCGGTCCAAAGAAGGTGGCATAAAAATTTTACAACTGGATGGCTAGGAGTATGGGCGAGAAAAACAGAGCTTCTAGGTTGCGGTACGTCTTGCCTACCTAATTAATATTAATAATCTGAACATAAAAGAACCTGTTCACATTGAACTTTTTTTATTCAACGCAGCAAGCCATCTGAAAAAGTAATACGAAAAAAAAAATCATCCGACTAAATATAATTCGTTCGTTTCTTTCTTCGTTTTTCACCCGTGTCTGAGCACTAGATTAAATCTGACGCAATCAAAATTTGAACAGTCGATTTGTTGACTTCGCAATAGAAAACTTTGAATTTCGCAATCGCCTTAATTGTGGTAAGAAAAAAATTCTTTCACATCGTGCATAATGGTCGGGAAATCGTCTGTGTCAGCTTTGCAGGAATATTGTGCAAAAAATAAAATATCCGCTCCTACTTACGAATGGATTGATTCTGAGAGGGGTTCCTTTGTATGTAGGGTTAAGCTGATGGATGTTGAAGTCGATGGCAACGGACGTTCGAAAAGCGACGCAAAACACTTAGCTGCTTTTAATATAATTAAGAAACTGCGTTTACAGGGTCCCGATATTGATGAGTTCTCGGAAGTTGACCAAACGGAAACGTCAACTGAAGATATGATTGCAATGCTGAGGGATTATTGTGTTCAGCATCAACATCCATTGCCGACATTTGAGATGATACAAGATGGTGGTACACCGAATTCCCCAGAATTTATTGTGCTTTGCTCCTTAGCGTCTATTAGAAGGTTTGGTAAATCTACAAAGAAGAAAGACGCTCGTCAAAAGGCCGCTTTAGCCTTGCTAGCCTTGATAAAAAACGTAAGTTGTTTGATGTTATCCACATAAACTTTCTTTTGTGACATTTATTTTAAATAGCGCGGCACGGGATCTCTCGATCACGACATGCGACTAATTTCGCTGGATGATACAATGGAGGACGTTGAAGCTGAACGTTATCTCAAATTTAAAGCTTATCGGGAACTCACCGAATCCCTATTAGGTGGTGAAACTCCAGGCGTACCACTTTCTGAACGTCACAATTACTTTACAAAATTCCATAAATGTTTGAAAGCCGAAGCCAACAATATATTGTCAAAGGATTACGATTCTGATCAAGCAAAGGTTACCGAACTTTTTAAGGCGCTTAAAATTACTCCTAAAATAACAAAAACGCCAGCTTTAGATACATTCGAGTTAATGGTATCTATTGAACTTAACTGTGAATACGATGTATATCTTGCTAATCTCGAAAGTAAAATTTATGGAGACGTTTTGCGTTATTTTGAAATCATGTTAAACTAGTTCTATAACTGCGTTATGTTCAAACCTTATCTGACATAAATAATTGCATATCATAGCGATTTACTTAATATTTCTTTAGAATTCTTTCAATAAACTTGTGTTATGGATTTAACTGCAGGTTACTTAACTTAAAAAAAAATATTTATCGCTTCGTCTTAATTAAATAGCTTTAAATAGTTTTTAAAGTATGTGGAACAATAGACAGAGAAAGCAATAACTTACAGAGATAGAGGTAGCGTTGAAAGTATTCAAACTGACATAATGGAAAGATTGCTATGCTCTTCAACGACAGTTTTCTGATTTTCTGAAAATTTTTCTAATTCAAATCAATGTTAATATGTTGCTCTCGTTGCTTCCAAAACGTTCTTCAAATGTTTTTTTTTTTTTGCTTTTAATATGACCAATCACTCAGGGGGATGACGTCTCTCTGCGTATGTAGGCGCCAGAAAGAACTGAGGAAGGAGAAAGAGACAGGAAAGTAGTCGCAGCTTAGTGAGTGTTTGTGCAATAGGTAAGTGTCACGTCTTTATCGATAGAGCTACGACTATAATAAAGTCTATAAAGTCTACCGCACTGTGATTTGAACCCGCGTTCACAAATTTTTTAGCCGCTGTTCTTACTTACTCGTAAGTTTTTCATTGTAAACGACTTTAGTACCGCGCAACTTGAATAATACTAGATTTGATAAAACCAAAACGTAATGCGACCTATAAGACCATATGATTTCTATCGATAACTAGAAAAAAAAATAATAAGTAATAAATAAATAAATAAATAAGAGAAATGGTGAATAAAAAATCTCTCTCATCTGTTAAATGGGACGAAGTATGAGAAACTGCATGAGAATATCTGTTAAATGGGACGAAGTATCAGAAACTGCATGAGAATATATGTTAAATGGGACGAAGTGGATAAACGGTTCTGCTGCAGTCCATGAGATTAATACTTTGTTGCACGAAGAGGTTGAAACGAAACTAGAAAACTTAAGACGTGAGAAATCGGCATATGTGGAATATCAGTAAATTTGCCGAGACATTGAATATCTGATAAGAATACCTATCATATCTTTATCTAAAAAATAAAGACAGTTTAAAATCAATAGAGACCACGCTTTCCTCTTTGAAAAATATTTTGATCCGAATTAATTTTGCATTTCTTTCACACGAGGATCATCACTCGTTTCTGACATACATCACTTTCCATAATAATTGCATACTCGTTCGTCTTGACATTCTCGCTATTTCGTCTTTTTGCATTCGTGATCTTGCCGAATAAGAGCAGAATCAAATTCACTTGTACTTGTCCTAATTGCTGCCAATGAAATAAAGAATGTTTTACAAAAGTTTCATTAATATTTTTATTTTGCGGAGAGCATATATATTAGATATTTATAGGAATCAATATTCTAAGAGAAATTTGTACAAGTCAAAGAAACTATGTTGAAAATTCTACATAGACTAGTCGAAGTGGTTGGTTATTTTTTTCTTCATTCATTCTAAGTTTGCAAGCTTTGCGGACTCAGTTGGACTTGGTTTTCATTAAATTGAATGATAGTTGTGATCGGCCCAGAATTAATTTTAGGTAGATGATTACAATATTTATGCCTTTATATATAATCCATGGCAATTATTTATCTAAAGCTTGTTAAAAACATTTAAATTTCAATACAAAAGTGATTGAAATCATTCTACCCAAACACTAACTACAAATTGATTAAAATTTTGTAGAAAAATTTTTTAGATATTGACCCAAATTAATGAAAATCAAAGATTTTTGCCTTGTTTTTTAGTTATTGTACGCACGCTTGTTGTGCGGAATCAATGTCAGACGAAATGCTTTTGTAGTGCGACGTTGAAACGATAAATAAATGCACAAACGTGACTTGACTCGAGCGGATCTAAACTCCACGTTCATCTAAAAATCGCATAGCTTGTCGGTCCTATTTTGAGAGTTATAATGGAATCGCTAAGCGAATAGGGATTAGAGAGAGATATGGGCTGAGGTGAGTATTGATATCAATCGGGTTTTCTAATCAGAAGTTGAGTGTTTTTCTTTCTCTCATGTTGTTTGCTAAACGAAAAGTTTCCCA
This sequence comes from Glossina fuscipes, assembly GCF_014805625.2. NCBI lineage: Eukaryota > Metazoa > Arthropoda > Insecta > Diptera > Glossinidae > Glossina > Glossina fuscipes. The sequence goes on along the minus strand of NW_024003968.1, from coordinate 2,070 downwards.
ACATGATTGTCATGAATCAAAAATTTGCATTCTGTTGTTAGAGTGAATGAATGTTGCATTACAAATCTAATATACCCTTGTGGCGGTTTGTGAAAATCGTCAAATAACGCATTGTAACCCATCTAAAGGCAACGTATTACAGTTACATTGATTTATCGCAATCGCTGAGAGAAATGTAAAATTATCATAATTATAAAAATCAGATAATTAGATGATTTGATGTATGATGGACAGGCATATCAACATTTACACGGAAATCATTACAACGTTTTAGAGTCAATGAATTTAGTCAGGTAAGATTACTCGCACACGCAAAAACCCCGTTAGCACACAGCAAGCAAGTGGGTTGTGGACGTTTACAGTTTTACGCAAGGATTAATTGCTGTTTCATTTTACATATTATGGCGATGGCGATATTAGCTTTAGGCTATAAAAATTTCCCTTTGTAAACGATTAAAAGCAAACACGCGTATGTTACGCTGAGGGCGTCTAATTAGCACAATCGTCTTATGGCGTAAATAGAAATTAATCCAAATTGATGGCCATAGTTCGCAATGGTGGTGGCAGAGATAATTGCACAATAATATTAATTGGAAAACAGAACAATTAACACAGTTGAAAACAAAAACAATTGCAATTAAAAAGAAAAATAAAAGAAGAAGGAAGGAAGACTAATGAATGACTTTACGACGAACTTTGGATACCTCATTATTAAAATGTTATTTACTGCTATTATTTTATTACTGTTATTATTTTATTATAAGAACATTTTAATTTTTATTATACCTAACATCACTTGTGCTGGTTGCAAGGATACATTTAGTGTGCGTACATGTATGCAACATACCAAAGGATTTGAGATAGGCCCACTTTTTATCCGATCGATTCCAAACTATTTTCTGAATCAATATAAGATTGTCTGTCGATCTGTCCATCGTTTCATCTGGCCGTCTGTCTATCCGAATTGGGACCACGTAGATATACTTATTGGATACCACGGCATAAGAGAATTCTCATGAAACATAAAACCCTTAAAAGCCAAAAAAAGCCCAATTGCAAACTTTTTTTGTGATGAAAATTCGTTCATGACAGTAATTGAATAAAAAAATTAAGTGGAACCGCAAGGCCCTGTTTCCTGGCTCTACTCCATATAAGAAGCTTTAATTTTTAATATTTTATTATGATAATTAATTCATAGTAATGTTTTAGTAAAAAAATTAACGGTAGGGAATGTGGATCACATAAATCGCATTTTTATGGACCCCAACATATATAGGCGCTATTACAAAACGCAAACTCTTTTATAGCAGAGAAAATCTAATCTTTTAATATGGCGGGGTTTCATGAAATTCTTGGTGCTTTATTACCAAAACGGCCGAATAACTGTAGGCTAGGCGAAGTGGCGTAGAGTATGTAGAAGTCGACGTTGCTCGACTATGATGTTCTTACTTATTGTTATTAGATGTGGTACCGCATAAGCCAAGTCTCTGCTTCTATCCCAATATTCGCAAGGATGAGAGTTCCATCAAACATCAAAAATCCAATCGAACACGGACTTTGTATGAATTGAAAAGACATTTGCATATCTTGCAAAATCTTTGAAGTTCATATCTGGATTTTACAGATTTTTGTGAGTTTGCTCACCTTCAGGAGAAATCTTAAAACAATTGTCGTTTATCTCATAAAAAATTAATCAAGATTTTGAGTTTCTAATGCAATGACAGACATCTATCTATGTGGCGAACATTTATTTATCAACAATAGATCTGAAGGAAAAACAACATAATCTGTTAATGTCTCCTTATGGTGAAACATAAGACATTAATTTAATCTAATTTCTTTTTTTCCTCTTTATCTTATTATAAGATATAAAAGAATTACTTTTAATTTACCTCATCATCATCCATTTTTTTTTCTATTATCGTAAATTTCAAAGTTCTATCTACGCAATATATGAATTAAGTAATCAAAGAAACGCAACACATATGTATGTATACGTGTAAGGAATTCCCCTTAGTTTATACGATTACTGGTAAATTTTGTCATTTATTTGCTATATTGAGTCCAAAA
>NW_024003967.1:0-23511 GCF_014805625.2 Glossina fuscipes | reverse complement strand
ACAAGGAAATGGAACCGGTAGCCGTATTCCACAGGAACAAGTTATTAGATAAGGAAATGGAAGAACTTCCCAAATAGCATTGTATAGCATTGTGAGGAGGAATGGAAATTTTGATAAAAAATGTGGAAAGGTTTGAAAAGACAAATGTTTTAAAACTTTCATTTTTCTATGATTGTATAGATGGAGCTTTTTTGGCGCTGGCATTAAAGAATAACAAATGTTGGCTACGTTAAATTAGCATATAATTTTTATGCTTTCGTATGTATATTCGGAAATGCGGTCATAGTGCAGAATATGATCATATGCAATCCTGCATACCATTTGTGGTTATAAGAATATCTATCATAGGTTATACACGAATATAAAGAATATTTTCGTTTTTTCGAATTTGTTAATTCATTTTTATAGACATTTGGTGCGTCATAAAGTGAATAAGTGATGTTTTTTTATTCGTGTCAATTTACTGTACATAAGTACCTAATGTTTGCTTTAATTAGGGCTTCATCGTGTTAATGGCTTTTTAACGGCAAGATGAAAAATTGCATATCATTGTGTGATTAATGTACAACGTAACAATATAAAGTGCGTAATTAATTACATATCGTTCAGAGTGGAAAGAAACCGTATTTAGTCATGAGATCCTTAAAATGTAATTCAGTTTGTTACAGAAGAGTTTCTATCTTCTTATGAAACTATTCTTCACAAGATAATTTAAAAATCAATATTCTATTAATTGACATTAAACTAAAAGGTAAGTTATTGTTATTGTTGTTATTTTACAGTTACTATATTTTCATAAAAGAACTTGTTGTACTTTATACGATTAAATGTATACTAAAAATCCATTACCACTGGCCGAAGCATCACCTTTGTATACTTAGTACTTAGGCCTTCTCAATAAAGATATTGACGCAATAAATTCAATAAGGTTGCAGTACTCGATCTCAATTGAATATACCACGAAAATAAGCTGAACAAGAAAGAACTTATTTGTAGATTGTTACGAGTCACATTATCTTCTCTTCGATATTTGTGTACAGGTATAGAGGCAAAAGCCATTTATTTGATATATTGATCCTATGTCGCAAATCTCTCTTAGGATATATGTACAAAACAAAACGTGACTTTTTCAATTTCCTGGGCTGCGTACATATGTCCCCAACGTACGTTGACTTTATCAGTCATTTTACATTTTTAGTTTGCTTTTGAGAAACATCAAAGTTGGATGTGTTTCGGTATGCTTGGCGATTTTTTCTTGTGTACATTATTCTTAGGTCAATATATGTTCGTAAACGATTCGGCAAAAAAAAAAGAAAAATAATATCGACCAACCTACTCTGATTTACTTACATACATTCGATATATATATATATATATATAGATATTATAGTGAAGTAAATTCAAAGACTAAAGTCTTAAAGCCTGTATTTCCAAATCATCTTGAGTGGTGAATACTGAACTAACGCTAGATCGACAAACAAAAAAACTGAAAAATATTTATTTTAATTCATGTAATGCGCAGGCACATAATCGCGTGAGTAGGCGTAAGAAACGCGACTACCAAGTCCCGTGTTCGCGAGTTCAGATCTCAATATGGCAGAGTTTACTTTGTCGTGGCGGCGGCGAGTGCTTAGTCGGCAAACGCATGACACCTGAAGACTGCGCACATATCCACTGGCTGCAGCCACCACTGGTCTATTTATTTCTCTTTCCTCTCCTCTTTCAGTCTGACAGTAGCCGTGTTACACGAACAGGCCATATTTCCTGTGTGACATGTCATATTAAAAAAATATATATATATATATGTATATATGTAATGAATTGACAAATCTTTGCCTGGTATAAGCAAATGGATGGAATTGTCCAAAAATTTTCTACCTTATGAGCTGTCCACTTCATATTTCCTGGCGGTTGTAAAGAGATGTGACCAATTTAATACTCCCCCAACTTATAGATAACTGGTGTAAAGAGTATAAAAAGAGAAAACCATTTGGATGCGAAATTGAATGTAATAAAAAATAATAGATTAACATAAAATTGACCTTTTATATAAATCATTGTAAGAAAAATTACTTGAAAATTACTCACAAATTGCCTATAAATGAAAATTGAAATATTGACGTAGTCAGTGTATTTCGTTTTTATTTCCATCTATATCTTTGCCGTTCTCTATCAAGAAAAACGATTCAATAAATAGAAGAAATAACAAAAAAAAAAAAAAATTAATCTTTTTATTTTCGATACTTCATGATTGCGTCTTCAAATCTGCATATGTGTTTGCGTGGAAGCTTTAGCTTTCCTTAAGAACAGAAAATACAAATATTGTTAGTTTTTCAGCATTGGCTATATAAAGCCCGTTAAGTTATATGTATAGGAATTGAGAATATATGTAAGGATGAACATATACCATTTCCATTTAAAGCGGAAGCACTTCTATGTCAGGCATGTAGATCAAGCCATCCGTTTGTAGAGGGGTAGGTGGAGAGGGTGTGGGGAACGGTTTGGTATTGTGTCACGTAAATTGAACTTTAGCATATATAATATTCCCTCGAACAGTGATTCATTTACGCTCATTTCACTCATTCACTTATCGTGAGTGTACACGAATTCATTTCCACTCTTTTTTTCTCGACATTATTCATATTAGCAGAGATAAGATTGTTAGATTTTTCTTACCAGTTGTTAGTTCTCTCCTGGCTGACTGAAGTTATTAACAGAGAGAGAAGAAAAGGGAAAATTAACGTTGCCACAACGTCTACACACCCTTTCCATTTTTTATGAAGATCCCTGACCTTGAGGCTGAAAACAAAACAAGCTTGATCAATCTTCTAAGCGTGGCAGTCGAATACGTATCCATTACTATCAACGCACTCAATATAAATGCTAATAAACTGACACGTGTCGATCAAGTTAGAAGGAATATTAAGATTTCCGAACAAAATTTCCGTGAGAACTATTATAAATTAGTTAACAAGTTCTGGAAAGTTTTACAAAGACTTGTACTTTTCAGTCTTATAACGCAGTCATATTTATGAAAAGGTTCCATATATTATATGTGCGGGTATTCGCATTTTCTAGTGAAAAAATAAATTACAACGAAAATTCGACATTAGATGAAAAGAGGAAAACTATCGGATTTTCTAGGAAACAACATTTTTGAGATCAGATGCATATTCATGATGCTTTACTTGCCGGCTAGATAAAGTAAAGTGGCCACATGCAGTGAGCGATTGGCAAGAAGATTAACAACACCTCACGGAAAAAGGGATTAACACGAAAATATCGTAATGACATTAGGTTCGGTTTTAAGGGGGAAAATAATTAAAGTACTTGCCGAAGGCGAAAGCATTGATTGAGTGTTGAAGAGAGTTGAGGAGGAAAAAAGGATTAAAATGTTTCGAGCAATTTGTAAGTAAATCGTCTAAGAATTGTAAACAAAACCGAAGCTATTGTAAAAACCAAAATTTAGTAGTACGCAGTTAATCACGAAAGGTACGAGATAGAAACGTAAAATCACAAAGGGCATCTTACGTAACAATGTGAAAAAAGTCAATGGCAATAGAGCGTCAGTCGTAGTAATAATAATAACCTCGGCATTTTTGGGCAACTTATGTATAAGGTGTCAAGGAATTTTTTTCTCTTTTTTCGTTTCTTTGGGATTCATTTCAATTTTCTTTTAATCAGATATGGGACTCGAAAGAAGTGCGAGAAGAACCCCAGCGCTTATATTATATATATAATTATGATCTAGATATATTACGTGTATGTGGATGTATACAAAATTCTAAATGAAGTCATAGAACTTCATCATCGGCTTAAGTCCGTCTCTTCATCTCATTCCATTGCATATTTTATAATATGAACAAAATTTTTTGATGAAATTTGATACACTCGTACGTGTTTTGCGTTAGGAGCGAACGGTATTGAAAGTAAATCGGATTGGATCATTTATTCGATCATTCAGCCTATTATAAAGGACTCGTTATTTACAAAAAATTATTTAATCTTTCTTCACAACAACCGTTGAAACATAGTAGGAGTAATGGTACATTGAATGAATGTTGAGAACTTGAATGGAATAAGATCATGCTTTGAACCTCTCCCATAAAGAGTGCTTATTAAAAATCAGCCTTTCTAAGACAACCAAACTTACATTTATATTTTATTACGACAAATAATGGTTTAGTGTATAAACTCAGTATAGCAAATTTGATGTACGTATAGGTACATTCCTCGGATTCGTCCTAATAAAAGATGTTGTATGAAAATTCAGCCTTTATATGGCCATAGAATATGACTTTCGATAGCATTCCTAAGAAGTATGATAGCATGTCATGAAGACAGTAGACCGAAGGTTTAATAGTCGATCTTGTCCAAAGAGAAGCATTTCACATGTAAATGTTGGCTCAACAATATGAACAGATTCACGTATTTCGATTTTTCGCATTAAAAGCCAACCATTCCTTCTGATTGTTTTAATTTATTTAATTAAAGCGATATTTGGTTGGTGCTTGAATTTAAAGCCGTCCATTCCATGAACCATGATTGTGCGGGCAAATACTTATGTCTTGCTAGGATTAATAAGCTAAGATCCCTACAGAAGTTATCGTGGAATTATTTACTTATTGCTTTAGCAAGCTTAGCTTAGCATTTGTTAACAATGCGGTAAAAACCATTTATGCCAGAAACAACATATATCTGCAGCTATGCTTAAAAGAAAAAAAAGGAAAATTCGTTGGTCGGTTAATCAAAAGAAATGCACAAGCAATGCGAAAAATGTAAATAAGCTACCAATTCTCACTCTCTACCAATTGCTTATTCACTAGCTACCAATTAGTCACTAACTAGCCATTAATTATTCACACATACGAGTCTGCAACCGGTTGTAAGGATCATCCAAATAAAAGATGAGCCGAATCTAACAAACCATATGTAAACTAAGTAAAACCTTTTGATTCCTGCAGATATATTTCTCATTCGACTCATATGTGAGATTTTAATATTAGTAGCGCAATAGTAATATAAAATCTCGTCCGCACTGAACCTTATTATTATTATTAATTATTACACCTAGTAGTTGAAAGTCGTTTCATTTTTAAGCCATTATTCTTTAAAATAATGAATTTCGATTCACTTAACATCAAGGATACGCCTGAGAGCAAAACAGCTTTCATGCTTTTAAGCCTACCCGTCGAATACTGAAGTATGTTAGTTTTGTCAATTTGTGTGTTGTATTTTAACGTCAGCATAAGATGATGTGGTAATGTTGCTATATCTGTATATCTGTCTGCTGATATTCTAACTTTCCCATTGAAAACAAGTGACGCCGGCTTTGAATATATTTGTTAGTGTAACGATTGCAAAAGTCAACTATAGAGTTTAAACAATGAATGTTTAAGCTTTTAAAGCATTTTTATAAAAATAATATGTACGCCGTGTCGTTCATAAATATCTAACGACTTAAAGAAGTACATAAAATATTTTAGGCAAGCGTTGGTGATTTTGTCCTTAGGCAAATAATGCTTTCTTACTATTTTTCCTTTATTTTTCTGTAAAGATTTATTTTTCCATTAATTTTTTTTTTCTAAATTTTCCTTTTCGTCTTTGCATTTTTTTTTGAACGCAATATAAAATCACTTATGCTCTCCGTACAGCACGTTAACAAACCCTGCATACACCGGCTTATTTTTTGTTTTTCTTTCCCTCTTAGAAATATTTTCCGATTTTGGCAATTTTACAGTCATTCACTAGGGTGGGAAAAAAAAAAAAATTCAGCTAACATGAAATTGGTTAAAAAGATAAGAAAAAATTCAGCAACAAAGCTTAAAACAACTATTTAGATGCTCTACCCACGCAAAATGTCATGATTTTTTTTTTTTTTATTTCCAAATGTGTCAATAGATGTGTTGGGATATTCTTTCATAGCGTATATGACATGAATACATTTGCTTGCAATCTTAAAAAAAAATTATTAAAAATATTTTACTTTACCACTTTTTTTAAATTCTATCAACAGATGGACAAACAATGGAGTGGGTGTGGCTTAATTGAATTTGAAATTTATGATATTCAAGAATATGGTTACATCATATTCCCTTTGCCTTGGGTTATTTAAGGTGTCATTTGGAAACGTTACGCACACACTTATATAGTTAACATACTTTTTGTCAGTCTTTAGCATTGCATATAAAAACCCGTTATTGAAATTTAATATCCTGCCAAAGTGAATGCTCACATCGCTGCTTGCTAAATGCATAAACACACGCACCCTCTAGCAACTATAATACAATGAAAAAATGGGACATCATTGAATAGTCTATCCTATGCTCCTATAAGGGCAGAAAGGTTGAAAACGTAAAAAAAAAATGAGGATAGACATTTGTATCGGGTTGAATCGAAAGTTTTTATACCCACCAAGCAAACTGTCATACATATATAAGAAAAAAAAAAAAAAAGAAAAAAAAAACCAATAAGAAGCCTATATTTGTTTGCGGATAAATCTGGTATACGCACCTGTATGTAGAATTGTTTTCGAGCGTTAATTTTTCTCAGTCTTTTTCACAAAAATCAGTTCAATAAAAGTGCCCCGGTTAGTGTAGTTCGACTTTTATAAAAACTTGGACCAAGCTCGGTTTAATTTAAACAATTTATTTGGAGGCCTAGTTTGATTGCTCACTAAGTTGAAGAACTCTGTGGAAGATCAATTGTTATGTTAACATATATCAAAGAAAAGTGAAGAATAAGTAGTAAAGAAAGAGTCAAAAGTCAAGTTTGTCATCGCAGCTAAAAAAAAGTCCCACATTGGATGGCAGTCTAATAATCAACTACATGAAGTTTCAGCAATCAATTTGATTACTTTGAAAATTGTCATATGTAGTTGACATTGGATTGCATTCTTTTCGAATGCAAGATGCAAGGTGAGTGAAATATAAGCCGTGGTAAAGGGCTGTTATTAGTTGATCAAGGAAATACATACATCTATGAATTTAAAATGCGGTAGACTTTTCAATAAAACCGATAGTCTGAGATGCCAGTGCTCTTTGAGTTTAGTCTGAGAATTTATTTCTCCGATTGACTTAATTATAATAACCATAATAAATGGACTTGACTAAACCACACATGTACCGGTAATCTCTTGCCATTTTTCTGATAAAACCGTTATGCCATTATTGTAGATCTTCTCGGATTTCTCTTCAAAAAACGAAAACCTAATGATTTCATAAATCTTCGATGAGAACATTGACATGCTGAGAGAGGTTAGTGGCACAGCATTTGAGATGGTTGATGAACATTTAATGCAAATTTTGTATCGATATCAATCTCAAGTCCCATGAATTAAGTCAGTCTCACTGAAGGAGTCTTTAAGGCTTTATTTAAAAAATGTTTCGATTGGCAAGCAAATCCCGCCCATTTTTAAACTTGATCTGTGACCAGTAATAAAGATGATGTGCTTGTAGCGTAATATAAAAATAAAATTTTATAAGACCGTGAATTGATTTTTGTTTACTTTGAATATTTCGGCTCAGGGCTTTTATTTAAAAATTCTATTCACTTTTCCATAAAAGTTAGATTTAACTTAATCTCAGAGAACAAAGTTTAATTATGCGTCGTACTCCCACAACTTGGTTAATTCACAGCGGGATTTTGAAGGTTAATAAAGAGATTGTCTGACGAGATGACTGACATGTTTCACGGTCTTACTGAATATCCATCTGCAATTGGAGCCCTTTTATTCGTTTTGATTTGATATGATATTAAAGAAGGCATCAGCTGGTAGAATAAGAGAGAACAAACTTTAAAACCTTTTCAAGTTTCTCCTTTATATTCGGTACTAGTATTGCGAACTTGTTCAAGTGAAAGAATGTACGTATATTTCTTACTTCTTCTTCTTCTTTTCACTCCACTTTGAAAGCTACTAATTCCGAATTGAAATTCACTTTCAAAAATTGTATTTCATTGAAAAGAAAACCTTCTTTTTTTTTAACCGTAACGAAAGCAATGTCTGTCTTAATATATTCCCCATTTTTCGTTTGTGTGTATAAAAAGCTGAACTTGTAATAAAGTGAAGTGCTCTTCGAAAATTGAATTTTTTTTTTTGCTAAAGCCAAATTCTTTCACATATTCATCTTTAACTGCGATAAAGTTATTCCAAGGTTTTTTTCGTGAAATTTTAGGGAATAGTTCATAGGAGTTTACTAACTGGAGTGTGATTTGTTAATTCTTCAAAAGATATTTGTCAGTTATTTACATTTATACAATTCTTTTCTTTAATTGCACATTTTTTCTTTAATTTTCCATTTCCTTTAGCTCATAACTCGTTATTATATTGCATGTCTGCAGAATTTAGTTTCATTTAATTTCATGTCATTCCTTAAGAAGCAATCAAGTTCAATAATTTAATACCAAATTGCGTCCGTTGTATCTCCAAATTGAGCCTTTTTAAAACATAATGTATAAGTAAACAAGTATCGACATTATAATCGGGCAAGGCCGATTATAAGATACCCTATATCACTTTGCCTAGTGCAGTTGTTGACTCGTCTTGGTAATGATACCTCAAAAACTACACATTATTTTCATGCAAACTCGCGCTGTTCACGAAAGCGGGCATATTGAAGAAAACCCGAAAAATCTCATGACGTCTTCCAAATTTAGCAAACTTAACTTACTTCTCAAATATTTTACGGCTTCCTTCATAAAAACTAGAAATTCGATTTCCTTCTGACATTAGCTCTTGGTTTTCAACGCAGCCCTCGTTCATGTTAGGATACTTATCTGATTTCTATTAATTTTTTCATTAAGTCGTTACTATAGAACAATTTGCGTTATAAAAAATTAAAAACTTTGCTGAACGGGTTAGTATTCATGCGAAATCTTCTATGGTGCGGAATCCAAGAAATAGATTTGTTTATGTCACATTACTATTATGGGTCAATTTTCATCATAACATATTAAAACTCAAACTGGTCTGCCCTATAAATAAAAAATTTGCCTGTAAATTCTTTTATAGGGTAGGATCCAAAAATAGGCGTGGGTGGTCCAACTTTTGTAGACTTAATTAATATTATGGGTTAATTTCCAATATAACATATTACAATTGGGATTTTCTGCTCTATAAACGATCAATTTTCATAAAAATCCTTTTATAGGATAGGATCCAAAACTAGGCCGAAATGGTTCAAATTTGTTACTGTTAAATTTCTTCACTTTAAATTATTACTGTGATCTGTCTTTCATCGTGAACGATTGAAAATTAAATTTTTTTGTCATATGAATTTCAGTTGTCGTTTATGAGAAAGGGCACAAGAAAGGGCGCCTCACCCGATCTAAATCAATCAATCAGGTCAATTAGAATGCCGAAATACTATTACTTAGCCACCTTTGCCAAGAAACTTTGAGAGTTGCAATTTTTTTCCTTATAACGATTTTTCGAAATAGGACGTTATATGCGGATTTATTGAAAAAGTGTTCCGATCCAAATCATTTTTAATAGCATTCGTCTTTGGGTCAAAGCGCGTCACTGTGCAAAATTTCATCAAAATAACAAAAAAACAAGACGGATAGACAGACAGACTAACCTAGATCCGGTTCAAAAGAAGGCTCGGAAACGCTCGGTACAATAAAATATGGGTCTATCTCAAGTCCATTTAAGTCTTGCATTTGTCCTCACACACTTAATATACCCTTGTAACAGGTATATAAAAATATAATGTTATATATCCTCTTCAAAAATGCAATACACTTACAAATCGTTTACAATTACAATTTTATAGTAAATAGGATTAGGCAGCGTTCGAAATTGTATTTTCCTGCGCAAAAAAATATTCTTATACCATAAATCACTTATGGTACACGGTATGTTAAGTTTGTGCGGATGTATGTAACATCCAAAAGGACTTAAGTCGACTCCACTTTTATATACTGATCAAAGTAATTTTCTGAATCGATATAGGTTTCTATGTCCACCTGATGTCTGATGCCATATATATTTGTGTTCAAGCTGCAGGTTGCAATTTTTGAGATATTTTGATGCAATTTGGTACATAGACGCACTTTGCCCCAAGGACGAACCCTATTGAATTTCGGTTCGCATTCGGTTCACTTTTCCGACCGTTCCCAAATATAATCCCATCTTTTCATAAGTTTTTTGTATTGGAAACAATTGCAATTTTCATAGTTTCTTGACAAAAGTCGGAGACCGTAATATTTATACACTAGTAATACTATTGTTATAGTCAAAATTGGTACGAAAAATTTGTTCCGGCAGAGCCTCCTCTTATATAAATGTTCGGGTAAGAAGATCTATTTTTCAATGCTTCATAGGGCAAATTGCTTCAAAGAAATCAACCGTCCCAAATTTGAATCACACGGGTCAATTTCTTGGACCACGATCCATATAAAAATAGTGGGCTCTTCAGAAAAAGGTATACTTCTTAATGATTTGTCCATAGTAGCAATTTAGCAAAACAATTAATGGTAGGAAATTTAGACCAGAGAGATTCATTTTTTAGACCCTAATATATACTTATTATGAAAAATCAACTCAAAGTCTTTTCTATTTGTTTATGGTGGAAACTGAAAAATTATACAATTTTTAAGAAGTAAATTAAGTTTGCCAAATTTGTATCGAGTCATCGAGTGATATTTTGGGCAAATAGGTACTTTCATGAATAGTATAGCTGCATGAAAATAATACATAATTTTTGCTACGTTATTAGCAAAACGAAAGTGAATCTAATAGTCGGTCTTGTCCGATTATAATCTCCTTACCGTATAAGTAAATTTGCCTATTTGTTAAATTATTCATTTAACGATCGATAATTATGTGTAATATATAATAACGCTTTATTTATAAATTTATTAAAGCAATAATCCACATATTGCACGTATTTAAGTATATCACTTTACACTTTGCCGTAAATAATACACAATTAAATTTATAAATCGCATTATAAATAAAACTCTTAGAGAAATTATATTTGCGTTGAATAACACTTTTTAATATCCGCCTGAATAAATAAATAACATATACATATATATATATATACATTGTGTTTTGTAAAGTAAAAAACCGAAAGTCTGTAAATTTTGTTTGAATCAAAATATATATACGGTTGGTTAACCTCAAGAACCCGATGTTAATGAGGAACTTTTCGAGATTCTCTCCGCAATAGTGACAATGGGTTGTGGTTGTGTGACTTGCTGCCAGTTACAATATTGGACTGCATTCAAGCGCTAGCTGATATAAGTTTCGTATGCCAATGGAGCGCCACACATTCTGCTCATAATAATCATTGCAGTAATACCGCTTTACTTTAAATTTTGTCCATTTTATATACAATTTTTTTTGGTTCGTATGAGATTAAAATTCATTACTAAGAACTGTCGTGTTTGTTATATACTTGTAATATGATTACTTAACATTATTGTATAATAATCCATTTATTATTATTATTGCCACTTGAAATGTTAACTGAATGCATTCTCGTATTTTCACTTGACCCAGACGTACGCATTAGTGTGGAAGACTATAAATTGTTAAGCAGGTGAGGAAAGTAGTGCTGAAGCAACTAAGCTGTTTTGATATACCATATGGTGCATGCAATCTTTTTCTTCCGCTCTCCCTCTCTGTACAGTTTATTGCAGTCGGATTAAATTGTTTTGAAAAAGGCATACAAAGCATGTCGGCTCAGATGATACCTGCTGAAAGTTGGTAGCATTGTGTTGAGTTAGCGTATCTTGTCGTTTCTTATTATTACTTTGAAGGCTTTGCGATTGCTTGCCAAGCAATGAGTTTAACATGAGTCTTAACATTTGTGTCTGGAATAAAATTTCATGTACGTATTGTTCGCTATATTGCGAAGGATTTATGACAAATCGTTGTTGAAAACATTGCAGAAGAAGTGATGCGAAGAATTCAAAGAGGCCGAGAACTGGCAGCTGACTTGCTCAGTTCTGGCTCATTCTCATCGCCTTTGGTCGACCAAAGTAGGGACAAAATTAAAAAGTCGCTGATTGCAAATATTCTCAGAGGGATGGCGAAATCGTGCTCTGGCTCATTGTCAACGGCTTCTGCTGACGGACAATCATCTTGGGGAGGTTTAGGTTTATTCATAACATTCTGATGAATAGTTTGCAGCAGAAATAGTTCAACTTTATACGTCTTTACTTCAATAAACTCTGAAATTATTTCAAGAGCCCTTTAAGACGAATTTAAAAACTTTATTATCCGGGGACTCATGATCTAAGTGCTTTTTGATAAGACATCCCGTTTTAGTATATATATTGAACTCACCCCAACTAAAGTAAGATCCACGTTAGTATTTTTTAAAAGCTGGTTAAGGGAATTCAAGGATTCGTACACTACTAAATGGCATTATGACCTTGATCGGAACAACACTGGTAGTTCCCATGCAAGCGTGGCTCATTTTTCTACTTTTGCACGTGAATAATAGTAAATATAGAAAATTGCTGCCTTCTATCTTTCATAATTTATGAATATTATGAATACAATAAGCAAATAGTCACAAATTTTTGCTTAGAGAGCGAATTCGTATATACTGTGGGCATATGCTGTGAGGACCAAAGTCGGAGCTCGCGTTCTAGTCGATATTTGCAAGTAGCCTAAGGACAGAATAAATACCTTTAGTTACGATCATTAAAAAAGAAACGGGGAATACAATTAAACGATATGATCTCTAAGTCATTTCAATTCTGGTCATCGTCAAGAGCTCACGTACGCCTTGGTTTAAAAGACTCGTAAATATGAATATAAATTTTTATGCTAAAGTTAATCCGATTTGGATAAATGGTTAGGAAGTTTAATTTGTCATATAAAATAGAGACATCACGATCATAATGAAGTGTTTATTTGACATAAGGAAAATAAGTGCCTGTGTGATTAGATCATCTGTTAGGATAAAGTTATCTTACACGCGTTTCCCCGGATTTGCGCGGTTCAAGAACAACTATAACATTTCCTATAAAGGCCACTGGACTAACTGTTGAGAATACCACATCCGTTAGGTGATAGATAGTACATTTGTAGTAATTTTGATAAAAATATATAAACAAATGGAGATATATAATTGTATTATTACAGCGTTTTGCCACATTTTCCATACTAACCTGTGTTCAAGAGCTTCCAATCGGTCTGCTAAAGTTGAAATCAATAGCTTCATGCTTGTGGCGAGGAGAATGTTTACAACACATATTACACTGGCAGACAAATGGATAGACAGATGGACGGACGGACGGACTTGCTTAAGAATATATATATATACAAGATCAAGAATATATATTTTGTTTGGGTTCTCTGAAGTTTGCTTCTGTGTGTTACAAACATTTTGACAAATTGTATATCCCCTCAACGTTCGGATATTACAGTAAAATATAATAAATACATGCGGAAAAATTACCTATCATTTTGTATTCCTAGTATCTAGTATTATTCCTTAAAATGATTGCTGTCCAAGATAACAGCCTTAAAAGGAATATAAATTAGTTATTTATTTGGAATTTAAAGATTTCCAAAAAATTGTTGCTTATCGTCACTAAACATAAAGACTTGTAGTAGTTACCTTCTTTTTTTTTGCAATCTCATATGCGTAAATGTTTTGCTATTCCTTTTTCTGTGTTCTGAATATGTACTGGAGCTATTAACTATTATACTACATTTTGTAGGATTTGTATATAGGAGATAAAGTGGTTACACTTTCTAAGCAAAAGTACTTAGATGATCATAATGATATGATTTTGTAAACATGATGGTGAAAAGCGATTACTTTCGTAGTGAGTGAATGCTATAACTTGTACGTGTTGACAATTGTAACAAATTGACTAACAACTGTTAACATTTTGGGTAATAACGTCCAGTCATGCATGTAAGCCTTTAATCCTTAAAAAGTAGTGTTTGTATTAATTGAAAAATTATACGAAAGACGAACATTTACAGATATAATTATCGTTATTATTGAAGTTTTCAAACCATTTATTGCAAGCTTTGCAGATGATCATGCTAATAGGTAGAAGAGTTATATTATAGGCAAAATAAATCAAAAAGTTTCATCCATCTTGGAATAAATTGTAAGTAGTCTTCATTTCCAATAATACGTAAAATTTGTGGGATATGCGTGCGTCGCGGTTGGCCGAGTGAAACTACTTTTGCACCTTGAACTTCTGCTTGGTGAACATTCAGAATTACGTAAAACTTTTGCTTGATCTATAACGTAGATTATAAGATACGCACACTCACGCGCACAAACACACCCATGTACACAGAGACACAGTTAAAATTCTTTAATCCTTATGAGCCTACTTATCAGCTACTGAGGACATTTTCTTTACAGATCGGATGATCAGATGATAGTCGCAAAAGATTAAAGAGAGAGAGAGAGAGAGAGAGAGAGAGGGAGAGAAAGAAAGAGAAGCAAGAAATCCATGGGCCCGTTTTCGTTTCCGTTTGAGAGCACGCTTCCTTTACGGACGATGAACAGGAAGCACTATGGATAGAGAAGTTCGCGAGCTTGTTGATAGTTTTTGTTTTAAATGTTAGTCACTCAGAGCATGCTACTTATAGGGGGTGGACTTAGATCAGGAAGGATCTTACGTGGAGACGTGGGATACCAAGATCCCGTTCACGGCACCTGGATGTAAAGTAAAAATATATAATCTGTTCCTGTTTTGATTTTCAACAGAAGGCAACAAACTCATGAATTTATCGAATTAGAAATTATCATCGTCCAATTTTCTTTTTAAATCTGTGCAGCCCTGTTGTAGTCAATTTGAACGATATTGACTATCAAATTTTTTTGGCCTTATGTAGATAAGGTGTGTGCATGCTATAGCACAAGTGTTAGTGATGACTTGCTTTGCTTTTACTGTTAATTTGGTTAATAGTGTTCGACTTCATCGTTGTTAAATATACTCACGTAAACATTTATCAGGTTTCAAAGCAATTTAAACACTTAATTATGTGCGTGTCTGTGCGTGCATAGGTGCTTCTATGTACGTGAAGTTCAAAGATGTTAATGCAAAACTTATATGGCAAATTTTTTTTTTTTTTTTTTATTTTGTGGACCATGAGAAGCAACAAACAATCATTAGGTAAATTGTCTCTCTTTTGGTTATTAGCAAATTTTCTCTGGGTTATTTAGTAAATTAAGCAATTTGAATTCGAAACACGCACGCATTCACATATATGCAAGCAAACATGATTAAATGAAGTCAATATACATAAGAGCTACGAATAGTAGGCTGTTTGTTTTTGCTACCAAATTATTGAAGAAAGTCAAAAGACAAATGAAAATTCATATGCCCCATGATATCATGAATAAGTATATTTAGCAACTCGAATCGTTTGTGTTAACTGCTGATAATGATTATTAATCTCCCACAGATTTGCGAGTATATGAATGTACGTCCGCAGGAATCAAACGGTTTTATTCTTTGGAACTTTTTCATAGAAATATTTCTAAGGGCTTTTTTTGTTTAAGATTGTGCTTTCAAAGGTCTAGATGAACGATTTCAAATTTATTCCAGAAGACAACAGATATAATCTTCTCGAATGGCATTACGGTAAATTCGACTAGGAAGCGTTCATTCGGAATACGATTTTATGCCTCTACTCGTTTGTGACACATGTGTGTCTCATCAGATTGCATGATAAATCCTCCCATGCGTTTTCAAATCGATTGAACGACTCCTCACATAAAAACTTCTCATGTTTCATTTGTCGATTTTCCGTTCTTAACTGTTTGTGCACAAAGCATAAATATGGCAAACCTAACTGCTCGGGAAAACATTTATTAGGTTCAAACGTTGTCCTGGGTTTGTGTTGGGTTCGTTACATACGCGGTTGTCATTTAATCTACACCTATAATAAATTATGAATGGAATGACACAATTAAAATGATGCCACAGTTTACTACGAGAAGGACTCCTGCACTACATTCCATTTCGATCAGCTGTTTTGTTGTTCACTAGTTATTGATTTTTCCTGCAATGAATTCCATTTTATAAAATGTATTTTATAAAATGTATACACAACATAAATTTAAGAATCATTTGGCATTATGTCAGAAAAGTATAGGGAAAGCTCAAAATTTTTGATTAATTACTAAGTTTTATATTATCTTTACCTACAACAAAATACTTGTATTAATACTGCAACTGGCCCTCCAAGAACTTACCTAAGCATTATCCGTAATCGTTGCGAAATTCTTCTCTTAATTTCCTTTTATGAGAAGTCATAATATCGAATCGGGAAAACAAAGCAATAAAAGCAATCATCTCTGGCTCGTATGTTGAAGATATTCGACTGGATGATTTTTCGTAGGAAATATCTTCACACGCATGATTAGCTTGTAGAAAATAGAATCTTTTCGTGATCAGGCGAAGCAACGGCTCGCCTTACAACACCAGTGATTACTTCCAAGTACGTCTTTTTTCGCTTTGTCAATATTTATAGGCCACACATCTAAGGGCACGTAAGGGTATGTTAAGCTAGGGGAAATGCATAGAAGTCTGATAAATCTACGAGGATCCGATCGAGATAATTCGAATTCTGTAGTTTTTTATGTCCATGACATATTAATCGCAATTCTTAGATTGCGAGTCCTCCTGTAACACTTCTTATGACATTTACAAAAGCATATATTTGGAAACCCTTACAAGAAACTTGAAGGGTTTGGAAACCAACAAGAGTTTGGAAACCAACAAGAAACTTGTTAAATACTCGAACAAAAATGAAATGGAGTTTTATATGAGCTTTAGTTCAGTTCAGCCTTATCCCATATAAGGCGAGCAAATCTGTTCTTATGCGATAGATAGGAACCACTGCAGAAACCGAAAAAAATATCCAGAAACTTCAGATATAATAAATTATTTTTCACAACATATTAAAAAAAGGTCTCCCTTAGAAAATACGTCCAAGCTGTATGAAGTAGTGAGAAAGTGCTTTTTGAATAAAATAAGTGATTATATGAAAACTCTCAATATCTACTTAACTTAAGGGATTCGTGCTAGTTCAAAACTCACCTATTCTCCCTCTCTCTCTCTCTATCTCTATCTCTCTCTATCTCTATCTCTTTTTTTCCGTTTCTATCTCTATCTCTATACATGCATCGCATAAATTTGGAACGCATTGGTCTTGTTGAGTTAAATGACTTTATACCCGGGCCGTTCCATAATATGATAAAAAAATCTTGTATTTTATGACAAATATTTTTTTATATAAATTATTGTATACTAATATAATATTGTATGGAGGTAATGACTCCACTTTCCGATTGTTAGTGCACTCATTATAAAATACTTTTACTCTTGTTAATGTCATAGCGAAGAGCATTGCGTGCTGCTATTGAATTTTGCGGATTTCAATAAAATAAATCTTAAGAAGGTAGTGTAGGAGAGAGCGGATCTGCCTAGCCGCTTTGAAGTTCCTAAGGGGGCGAATGATAACGTCCAGATTAGTGCTGGATTGCCTTTAAACACTGAATGAGCTAGGAAGGAACAATGATATGCACCCCATTTGACTGCCTGGACATTCGGATGTTGAGAACAACGAAAGAGCTGCCTGTCTAGCTAACAGAGGAGCCAAAAGCGGTATTGGCAGATCCTGAACCGTTCTGTGGCGTACCAAGAAACCACATTAAAAGGCTGGTATCGCAATGGTCGCAAAATAACGCGGACTGCCGATGGAAGCAATGTGCAGGACAACGGCAGGCAAAAAGATTCATAAATTTTCTTGAACTAAGAAGAAGCGACCTACGTTTAGTCATGGACTTCTACATGGGCCATAATTGGATAGTCAAGCATGCGCGTCCAATTCACTAGATATAAATAAATATATAAATAAATTTGAGAAAATCAAACGTTTATTTTTTTGGTGTAGGTTGCTTGTTCTTCATCCATTTTGGTTTAGGTTGCTTGTTCCCCCATGTATCATCAGCAAAACATTGATATCTTTGATACAGATTCATGTAGATTCAGCCAAGGGACGAGTCCTATGATATTCTATGTGAATGTGAGGCCATCTGCAGGATCAGACACCTATTGTTTGGCGAGCTTTTTACTACGCCGGTCCAAAGAAGGTGGCATAAAAATTTTACAACTGGATGGCTAGGAGTATGGGCGAGAAAAACAGAGCTTCTAGGTTGCGGTACGTCTTGCCTACCTAATTAATATTAATAATCTGAACATAAAAGAACCTGTTCACATTGAACTTTTTTTATTCAACGCAGCAAGCCATCTGAAAAAGTAATACGAAAAAAAAATCATCCGACTAAATATAATTCGTTCGTTTCTTTCTTCGTTTTTCACCTGTGTCTGAGCACTAGATTAAATCTGACGCAATCAAAATTTGAACAGTCGATTTGTTGACGTCGCAATAGAAAACTTTGAATTTCGCAATCGCATTAATTGCGGTAAGAAAAAAATTCTTTCACATCGTGCATAATGGTCGGGAAATCGTCTGTGTCAGCTTTGCAGGAATATTGTGCAAAAAATAAAATATCCGCTCCTACTTACGAATGGATTGATTCTGAGAGGGGTTCCTTTGTATGTAGGGTTAAGCTGATGGATGTTGAAGTCGATGGCAACGGACGTTCGAAAAGCGACGCAAAACACTTAGCTGCTTTTAATATAATTAAGAAACTGCGTTTACAGGGTCCCGATATTGATGAGTTCTCGGAAATTGACCAAACGGAAACGTCAAATGAAGATAAGATTGCAATGCTGAGGGATTATTGTGTTCAGCATCAACATCCATTGCCGACATTTGAGATGATACAAGATGGTGGTACACCGAATTCCCCAGAATTTATTGTGCTCTGCTCCTTAGCGTCTATTAGAAGGTTTGGTAAATCTACAAAGAAGAAAGACGCTCGTCAAAAGGCCGCTTTAGCCTTGCTAGCGTTGATAAAAAACGTAAGTTGTTTGATGTTATCAACATAAACTTTCTTTTGTGACATTTATTTTAAATAGCGCGGCACGGAATCTCTCGATCACGACATGCGACTAATTTCGCTGGATGATACAATGGAGGACGTTGAAGGTGAACGTTATCTCAAATTTAAAGCTTATCGGGAACTCACCGAATCCCTATTAGGTGGTGAAACTCCAGGCGTACCACTTTCTGAACGTCACAATTACTTTACAAAATTCCATAAATGTTTGAAAGCCGAAGCCAACAATATATTGTCAAAGGATTACGATTCTGATCAAGCAAAGGTTACCGAACTTTTTAAGGCGCTTAAAATTACTCCTAAAATAACAAAAACGCCAGCTTTAGATACATTCGAGTTAATGGTATCTATTGAACTTAACTGTGAATACGATGTATATCTTGCTAATCTCGAAAGTAAAATTTATGGAGACGTTTTGCGTTATTTTGAAATCATGTTGAACTAATTCTATAACTGCGTTATGTTCAAACCTTATCTAACATAAATAATTGCATATCATAGCGATCTACTTAATATTTCTTTAGAATTCTTTCAATAAACTTGTGTTATGGATTTAACTGCAGGTTACTTAACTTAAAAAAAAATATTTATCGCTTCGTCTTAATTAAATAGCTTTAAATAGTTTTTAAAGTATGTGGAACAATAGACAGAGAAAGCAATAACTTACAGAGATAGAGGTAGCGTTGAAAGTATTCAAACTGACATAATGGAAAGATTGCTATGCTCTTCAACGACAGTTTTCTGATTTTCTGAAAATTTTTCTAATTCAAATCAATATTACTATGTTGCTCTCGTTGCTTTCAAAACTTTCTTCAAATGTTTTTTTTTTTTTGCTTTTAATATGACCAATCACTCAGGGGGATGACGTCTCTTTGCGTATGTAGGCGCCAGAAAGAACTGAGGAAGGAGAAAGAGACAGGAAAGTAGTCGCAGCTTAGTGAGTGTTTGTGCAATAGGTAAGTGTCACGTCTTTATCGATAGAGCTACGGCTATAATAAAGTCTATAAAGTCTACCGCACTGTGATTTGAACCTGCGTTCACAAATTTTTTAGCCGCTGTTCTTACTTACTCGTAAGTTTCTCATTGTAAATGACATTAGTACCGTCCAACTTGAATAATACTAGATTTGATAAAACCAAAACGTAATGCGACCTATAAGACAATATGATTTCTATCGATAACTAGAAAAAAAAATAATAAGTAATAAATAAATAAATAAATAAGAGAAATGGTGAATAAAAAATCTCTCTCATCTGTTAAATGGGACGAAGTATCAGAAACTGCATGAGAATATCTGTTAAATGGGACGAAGTGGATAAATGGTTCTGCTGCAGTCCATGAGATTAATACTTTGTTGCGTGAAGAGGTTGAACCGAAACTAGAAAACTTAAGACGTGAGAAATCGGCATATGTGGAATATCAGTAAATTTGCCGAGACATTGAATATCTGATAAGAATACCTATCATATCTAAAAAATAAAGACAGTTTAAAATCAATAGAGACCACGCTTTCCTCTTTGAAAAATATTTTGATCCGAATTAATTTTGCATTTCTTTCACACGAGGATCATCACTCGTTTCTGACATACATCCCTTCCCATAATAATTGCATACTCGTTCGTCTTGACATCCTCGCTATTTCGTCTTTTTGCATTCGTGATCTTGCCGAATAAGAGCAGAATCAAATTCACTTGTACTTGTCCTAATTGCTGCCAATGAAATAAAGAATGTTTTACAAAAGTTTCATTAATATTTTTATTTTGCGGAGAGCATATATATTAGATATTTATAGGAATCAATATTCCAAGAGAAATATTTACAAGTCAAAGAAACTATGTTGAAAATTCTACATAGACTAGTCGAAGTGGTTGGTTATTTTTTTTTTTTTTTTTCATTCATTCTAAGTTTGCAAGCTTTGCGGACTCAGTTGGACTTGGTTTTCATTAAATTTAATGATAGTTGTGATCGGCCCAGAATTAATTTTAAGTAGATGATTACAATATTTATGCCTTTATATATAATCCATGGCAATTATTTATCTAAAGCTTGTTAAAAACATTTAAATTTCAATACAAAAGTGATTGAAATCATTCTACCCAAACACTAACTACAAATTGGTTAAAATTTTGTTTAAAAAAATTTTTTAGATATTGACCCAAATTAATGAAAATCAAAGATTTTTGCCTTGTTTTTTAGTTATTGTACGCACGCTTGTTGTGCGGAATCAATGTCAGACGAAATGCATTAGTAGTGCGACGTTGAAACGATAAATAAATGCACAAACGTGACTTGACTCGAGCGGATCTAAACCCCGCGTTCATCTAAAAATCGCATAGCTTGTCGGTCCTATTTTGAGAGTTGTAATGGAATCGCTAAGTGAATAGGGATTAGAGAGAGATATGGGCTGAGGTGAGTATTGATATCAATCAGAAGTTGAGTGTTTTTCTTTCTCTCATGTTGTTTGCTAAACGAAAAGTTCCACAACATGATTGTCATGAATCAAAAGTTTGCATTCTGTTGTTAGAGTGAATGAATGTTGCATTACAAATCTAATATACCCTTGTGGCGGTTTGTGAAAATCGTCAAATAACGCATTGTAACCCATCTAAAGGCAACGCATTACAGTTACATTGATTTATCGCAATCGCTGAGAGAAATGTAAAATTATCATAATTATAAAAATCAGATAATTAGATGATTTGATGTATGATGGACAGGCATATCAACATTTAAACGGAAATCATTACAACGTTTTAGTGTCAATGAATTTAGTCAGGTAAGATTACTCGCACACGCAAAAACCCCGTTAGCACACAGCAAGCAAGTGGGTTGTGGACGTTTACAGTTTTACGCAAGGATTAATTGCTGTTTCATTTTACATATTATGGCGATGGCGATATTAGCTTTAGGCTATAAAAATTTCCCTTTGTAAACGATTAAAAGCAAACACGCGTATGTTACGCTGAGGGCGTCTAATTAGCACAATCGTCTTATGGCGTAAATAGAAATTAATCCAAATTGATGGCCATAGTTCGCAATGGTGGTGGCAGAGATAATTGCACAATAATATTAATTGGAAAACAGAACAATTAACACAGTTGAAAACAAAAACAATTGCAATTAAAAAGAAAAATAAAAGAAGAAGGAAGGAAGACTAATGAATGACTTTACGACGAACTTTGGATACCTCATTATTAAAATGTTATTTACTGCTATTATTTTATTACCGTTATTATTTTATTATAAGAACATTTTAATTTTTATTATACCTAACATCACTTGTGTTGCAAGGATACATTTAGTGTGCGTACATGTATGCAACATACCAAAGGATTTAAGATAGCGCTCACTTTTTATCCGATCGATTCCAAACTATTTTCTGAATCAATATAAGATTGTCTGTCGATCTGTCCATCGTTTCATCTGGCCGTCTGTCTATCCGAATTGGGACTACGTAGATATACTTATTGGATACCACGGCATAAGAGAATTCTCATGAAACATAAAACCCTTAAAAGTCAAAAAAAGCCCAATTGCAAATTTTTTTTTTGTGATGAAAATTCGTTCATGACAGTAATTGAATAAAAAAATTAAGTGGAACCGCAAGGCCCTGTTTCCTGGCTCTACTCTATATAAGAAGCTTTAGTTTTTAATATTTTATTATGATAATTAATTCATAGTAATGTTTTAGTAAAAAAATTAACGGTAGGGAATGTGGATCACATAAATCGCATTTTTATGGACCCCAAACATATATAGGCGCTATTACAAAACGCAAACTCTTTTATGCAGAGAAAATGTAATCTTTCAATATGGCGGGGTTTCATGAAATTCTTGGTGCTTTATTACCAAGACAGCCGAATAACAGTAGGCTAGGCGAAGTGGCGTAGGGTATGTAGAAGTCGACGTTGCTCGACTATGATGTTCTTACTTATTGTTATTAGATGTGGTATCGCATAAGCCAAGTCTCTGCTTCTATCCCAATATTCGCAAGGATGAGAGTTCCATCAAACATCAAAAATCCAATCGAACACGGACTTTGTATGAATTGAAAAGACATTTGCATATCTTGCAAAATCTTTGAAGTTTATATCTGGATTTTACAGATTTTTTGTGAGTTTGCTCACCTTCAGGAGAAATTTTAAAACAATTGTCGTTTATCTCATAAAAAATTAATCAAGATTTCAAGTTTCTAATGCAATGACAGACATCTATGTGGCGAACATTTATTTATCAACAATAGATCTGAAGGAAAAACAACATAATCTGTTAATGTCTCCTTATGGTGAAACATAAGACATTAATTTAATCTAATTTCTTTTTTTCCTCTTTATCTTATTATAAGATGTAAAAGAATTACTTTTAATTTACCTCATCATCCATTTTTTTTTCTATTATCGTAAATTTCAAAGTTCTATCTACGCAATATATGAATTAAGTAATCAAAGAAACGCAACACATATGTATGTATACGTGTAAGGAATTCCCCTTAGTTTATGCGATTACTGGTAAATTTTGTCATTTATTTGCTATATTGAGTCCAAAA
>NW_024003966.1:0-23630 GCF_014805625.2 Glossina fuscipes | reverse complement strand
CAGATCGTTCTTGTAACATAAATCTATATGTGATTATTGGTTAGTGTAGAGTTCGTTGAATTTAGGTGTTGTAGTAAATGGCCTGATAAGTTCGTTGAATTCAGGTGTTGTATTAAATGATCTGATAACGTGCTTTTATTATCAAGGGTAAGTTAGCAGTGTCGACAATTACTTGTAAGCAATGGCGACTGCTAGATCTTCTAATTTATAGTGACCAATAAACATCACATCGGTAATTATTTTTTGTATGAATAGGGTTTTATAAACAGAATTTATGTAAACCTTGCCATGCATGAAGGGAAAGGTGGAATTAATTCGGCCTACCATGTAAGTAAGAAGCGTGATAGGCCATATTTTGGTTACGATCCGTGTGCGGCTGCCATCGTAGTGAATGCTCATCAAAACTCAAGATTTACCACATTTATGTTCGGCCATATACCTCCGGAGCTGCACCACTGCCATATTTCTCCCACCCTGCTCGTTACGAGTCATGATAAATACATATAGGCACTTACATGCAGGTACAGTTGTGCATTGATATATTTGTCGAAGAGGTTACTCCGTGCCGATTAAAAAGTCAGGCAGTCCTAGTTTGTCTATATTATCAGGCGGCTGGTAACCAGCAATCTAAATAAAGCGTAGTAGTCTCATTATGTAAACTCATTCAATTTCAGATAAGTTTTTTCATTTTTGTACAAGATGTTCCAGTGAGGTTAACATAGCTAGCTAAGCATCGTTTAAAACTTTTCCTCTGGAGCCGCTGCACAAGCAGTAAATAATAATGTATACATTCATAGTATAGAAAGCTGATGTCCCTTTTTTCAATATATGTCAAATATCGAATTTTGATCAGCTCCACAAAAAGCCAAATCGTTACAATTGGAATATCGATTATATAAAAACAAATTATCTTAAATAAGCTTTCATTTTAATGCACTAAAAATTCAATGTCCATGCCCTTTTACTTTGCACACATCAAGGCCATTGTTACGAAAGCCATAATCCGCTAAAATAATGACATTGAGCTTATTGTGTTCTGTTGTCTAAATGCTTTTTTCTTATACCCAAGATTATTAATGCTTATGCTATTCTTACTGATGGATTAACGTATTTAGTTTTTCGTAATCGGCGAGGATTATTACGAGAAAGATAATCTGGAACTTAATGGATAAATGTGGAACTCTTGTATATATATTATGTACGGTACATCATAGCACGGGGTACGGAATACCAGTTTGCATAAATACCCATCAACATTACCGTAACAATTTGAATCGATATATTTACTTGTCGGTTGATGGTCTAACGGAGATGACCCGAGAATGCTGGAACCTGGGCTATTTACTCTCAGTTGATAGTATTAGTTGTAGAATCATATAAATCGTATATCACTCAGTTGTCCATCCTGCATATATCTATTCATTAATTTTATCTTTTCCCCTCATATCGCAAATATTTAGCGTTTTCTAGAAAATATGAACGACCTTTAAAGAGCAAGTTTTTCATCGGATTAGCACATTTTATATATCGGCAAGTCATAAACACAATTTACAAACTTATTTTGTTCTTTCAGCTAAAGATCGGCGATTTCATTGCACAGGCAGGCAAACACGGTTTAACTGTTCCTACTCATATAAAAGCTGGTGAAAAATGTCTACACTTTAGGTTATCTTGGATGCATATTTTGATAAATCCATAGGATGGAAAAGAAGATTTTGTATAGAATAATCTGCTAGTGCTGCGAGATAGGGCAATATGTTCTTATTATTATCATACTCGACAAGTGATCCCCAAACGATACTAAAGTGATGAAATATTTGCACAAGGATTCCATCAAATACAATAGGTCAAGGATCCAAGATATTTAGTATTAAGATAAATCGAGTATGTAAGATATACTTATAGGAAAATATAAATCCGCCGTCTCCTAGAACTTGTTGTTGTTTTCAAGTTTTAACTACGCTTGCATATCAAATTAAATTACATTTTAAAAATTATACTTTTTTATATGAAAGTAGTATCCTATGATATTGTTTTTATGTGATGTGTGTGCGTTTGAGCCTGTCTACGTTAACTATCCAGAGCTAAATAAACTAATCAGTAGCTTTGGCGGGGGGGAAACGGTCGCCAAGACATATAGGAGTGTTATTTATATATGGAAAAGGGTTTGTGTGTTTGTACGGAGAAATACAAAACGTAAAGAGTAAAGAAATTTACAATCTATATATACCGGCTTCTTAGTCACAATATTTCAAAAACTACAAGCATGCATTGCGATATGCTTTGGCCGGGTTAAAACCGGCTTAAAAATGAAACCCCAATCAGCCAACATGCCACTAAGGAAATCTAACGAGTGTTTTGTTTGTAATATATTTCGCTCTGTCAGATAGTCGGTTAGGTAGGTGCTATAAGATAAGGGGGTGAGAGAATAATATAATATAAATAATAATAGTAAGAGATTTTTACAGAAAACCCATTGTTACAGACAGCCGTAAACAACTTCACTTACATACACTTATTTACGTATGTGCTTCCACAGCCGCTAAGTCTATAAAGACTGGAAAAAAAAAAATGTAAGATACCAAAATACTTAGAAATCAATGAATGTTTTTTTTTTTTGCTTTATGGCAATAAATGAATGAAATAAAATTGCACACATTTATAAAGACTGACAAAAAAGTCTTCACGCGCCCATTCGTTTATTAATGCGCTGCACGTGTTTACGCGCTCTCCGTTGGGAGACGAGCTATTCTTAACGCTACAACAACAGGAAAATATAAAAGAAAATATTTTTTTTTTTTTGCCCCTCCTCTATAATATGAAAGTCTATGTACCTATTAGTAGGGAATTTACCAGCTTGAATTTACCTATTACTGATAAGAATTTTAACAAGTCCTCGTGAAGACTTCTCGCATTTTTCTCATAAGCTCAACGAATCCCATCTGGATTTCTTACCCTACTAAAAAATGTATTTTTTTTTTGTGGTTTTCCTTGACCAACAACATTGTGGTATAATAAAATTTATGTTGAAGACTTTGTGTTATTGTAATGTGATGTAATTTGATGTGATATGCGTGAGTGCAAATTTGAAGACGGTAGACGTGGGATAATATTACAAAATCTTTGTAGATTAGACATTTGAATGAATTTCTTCTTGTAACTATGTTTACTATGTCAAGATCGTTATTAACATATACATATTTATATCTTAATTTATTTTCATACCCATCGTCGAAGGACGAGGGTGTCAAAGAAAGAACTTTCAAAGACCCTGGAAAATCCATATATTATCGATTAATATCAAATCTGAATCATTCTGGACACACATGAGCACAATTGGCAAAAGGGCACGCCCACTCATTACACATAAACTACATCAGATCGACGATATAAATTACCACTTTCATTCGGCAAAGATAAAAAAGATCAGCCACGCCTACGCAACAGTTTCTTTTTTCTTAATCTTAATAACGATTGCTATGATTGATCTAAGAGATGCGTTCGCAGGTGAGTGTAATGTTCTTGCTTGTTATCTTTATAACTGGCACGACTTGTAGTAAAAGATATATTAATCGTTTGACGTAAATTACGTCTATAGACATCCATTGCATGTGCCTGTAGGTGCAAACCACGTCTATAGCAGTCCTATAATCTTAGTATTAAAAAGCAAGTGTAAGGAAGCACTCACTGATTTTGAAATGATCGTCGATCGTTTTAAGCTTATATCTGCAGCGCTTATAAGTCCCTCTTTTTGTTACACCAATCGATTTAGAATTTTGTTTTAATGGATTGAAGCCTGCGCATCCAGCTTTTGCAAATTTGCAAATATTTTGAAGAAATTTAATGCTCTGATGTGTTCTGATGTAGGAATAAATTTTACTGGCAATGGATTGGAGTGCAGAGCGCTTCTCTAGAAAGACCGGTATTCTAAAAAAAAGTCTTCACAGTCTTCAAAGTCTTCTTTGCTGGTTTATAACGTTTCAAGTTGTGTTGATTCAAAATTTGTTTAAATAAATAATTTCGGTAAGAACATGTTACGGAAAAGACCGGTATATGTTAAAGGTGTACATTGACTTTCGCGATCTTCTGTATATTTATTAAGCCAAGCAATGACTGAAAGCGCGATTTTTTTTTTTTTTTTTTATTATTATTCACTTTCATACGTAAGAAAATGAATTTATATCTTCAGAGTAGAGCAGGGTTTCTCAAATTAATTACAATGAATCTCTCATATAATAAAAGTGCTTTATATGCTTTTAATTGTAGCTATAAATTTTCAAAATGTTTTTACATAGCAAGGTTGAGAAACCTAAGCAAACTGGATCCATTAAAATGAAGTCAAAAGGCGACGGCTCTTTTCTGCCCATGTTTATAATATATATGTGGAAGGGACTTTTTAAAATTGAATTCTTTCTATATCTACTGTAAGATGGATTGTTACAATCTAGAAAGAATCTTCTAAATGGTTTGTTATTCTTGTTTTTCTTTTGCTAGAAACTGCATCTCATTATCATCTTTAGAGCGCTAGGCAATGGAAAACATTTTCTAAATGATTGGTCATTTTTGGAGGACGATTGTAGATTTTCTTTATTCTAACCAGCATTGTAGATTTTTTATGTTCTTAATTAAATAACGCATGCAATTCTTCAAAGCTAATCTAAATTGTGTGATTTCCTTATCGCTGATATGATTACATATAGTAATAATGGTAACAGTCCCTGATAAAGGTTTCAGTTGGCAGGAATAAATTCCAACACACCGCCCCCTCGACCATTCCACCAAATAATATTCAGTTTCAGGCATCATGATTCTTTTTGGCTTTGAATATTACGAACATTCACACAAACCTAATTTACTCTATGCCCATATCGAATAAATATTGTTTGGCGTTGTTTTAATATGTATTTAATGAAGTTTTCAATTTTCATTGTAAGGGATTGAAGAAGAAATTAAGGCGTTTCGCGTTATGTCAATAATAATGGGCACTTCATCGACTCTATCGGGGGAGTTGGCACCTCGACCTTTCAGATGGCTTTTAATTTTAAATTTCAGACATACATTTGCGATAAGTGAATACAAAAAGCAACAATGCATCTGAGTATTTTCTAATTTCTAAACTTTGAACGTGATCAGTCGGTCCACAATTACTACAGAATTGAATACTTTAGCTGTATTTGCTTGCATGTACACGTGGGTATATTTTAACTTTTAAAGATGCGGGGACAGCACGATAAATATTTCAGAATCCCTGGTTCAAAGTTACAATTATTTATTTTTTATTTTTTTTTCGTTATTGGTTAAGAGTAAAAATTGTGGACTTTCGTTACTGAAATTTATGGTAAATGTTTAATAGCAATCGATGTGCATACAAACATTAAATAATACAATAACAAATCATGTGTCAAAACCGACGCATATAAGCGACAGACATTGATCAAAATTAAGACCCCGCTATGACTGTTTTAATATTTATTATCTTTTGCGTTTGTTTTTTTTTTTTCAAATTTTTTTTAAACTTAAAATGCGCGCGATGCTGTCTAAACTAATACAAAAAAGTTACGAATGAATTTAATTATTGTGTCCGACGATCGACGATTAGTTGGTGGAGAGTTGTGAAAATGTATGACAACTAAATTGCATTTTTAATCAAACATTGTTGTTGATCACATAAAATTGCGCTGTGTGATCTTATGCCGATTTGTGATATTTGCATTGCATTGCTGTGCGACTGCGGTAAAGTTCCGTTGTAACAACATAAAGAAAATTACCGCTTGAAGAAAATCATTACCATCTACCTAACGCCAGTCAAAGCGATGATAACACCTATGTTGTTAGTACATAAGCACGAATTGTTTTCGCTGTCGTCGTCGTCGTCATCGTCGTCGTCGTAGTTGTTGTTGTTGTTGCAATTAAATGCATAATTTCCAGTCAATTGAATGAAATAAATGCAAAAATTCATAGATTTCCCATTAAATGACAAAGAAAAAGGAAGAAAAAAAAAAAAAAAAAAAAGAGTACCAAACAAACAGCAATGGTAGTAAGCGCATTGCCGCTCACTCGCAAAGTCACATACAAACACGCACGCATGTATACGCTTAGTGTACCCTGTCGTTAGATTATCGTTTATAGATTATTGAAGCGCAATAATAAGAAACAAATCACCTAAAAAAAAATAAACAAGATCATCATCATTTTATCGTTTACATCATCATCGTCATCATCACCATCATCATCATTATGATCGTCATCATCATGATCGTTTCAATGCCGAGGATATTTAAGAAAGTATTGCTAGAAAAAAAAAAAAAAAAAAAAAAAACGCGATTGGAATTGTAGTGTAGTAGTGTGAATGTTTGTTTGCTTTTCGGATATCTGGATGCCTTTTGAACAATCCATCCGCATACGTATATTTCTGGAGGAAAAAAGTGAAAGTTTCACTTATCACATATAGCACGTGTGTCAATATATGTGCGCATTTAAGTAAATCACATTTTCATTCATATTCTATTGTCCTCAGAAAAAGCGAAGAAAACACGGGTAAATGCACCACCTCTTTTTTACGGTTACGTCGTCGTTCACTATTAATTTTATAACAATTAAAAGTCGTTATTATTGCAGTTGCTTTCGTTGTTGTCTTATTGCTGTGTTATATGTTTGTTGTTGGCATTGTTAAATATTGATGAGTTAAATTAACTTGTTAGTGTACTACTACTACTACTACTACTACTACTACTACTACTACTACTATTACTATTAGACACTTGCTTCACGTATCTTTCGTTTGTTCCGAAATGCCTGTCTCTTGTTATAGTAAGCTGCTTGGTTTTCGGTTTGTTATTGAAAGGCTTCATTCATTCAACCGCATTATTAACTGTTTAACATATCTGTTTGTTTGTTTGTTTATGTCTTTGCCTGTCTGTCTGTCTATCTGTTTGTCTGTCCGTCCGTCCGTTTGTCTGTCTGTCTGCCTGTCTAGTAGTCTATCTAAATAGCGCATACTGTACAAATGCCAATAGTTTGCGGTCAATATGTACTTGTTGTTAAAATAAAGTGCTTCATTTAAATTTTAATAGATTTTGAAGTCGTGACTCTAACGTACGAAGACAATCTAAGCGACAACGGTAATCGACGTCTCCATTTGTATTGTAAATGATGCATTTGCATTTTGTACAAAAATCATCAGAGCAGTCATAGTTAGTTAGTGTCGGTGATCTTGAAATTATTTATTGCATACTTTTAAAGCCGAGAAATAACAAGCAAAGAAAATTTTAATAACTCATGCGGCGACTGCTTAAATACCCACCATACCCACCATACCCAACAAAGCCAATGTTTTTACAATTATAGAATTTTGCGATAATAATTATTCATCATTCTAGCAAACCGATAAGAATTCAAAAAAATTCCTAAGATATCTCTACATGACATTGAAACACTCGTACAACGTATAAGCAACGAGAGTAATTTCGAAATTTCAGGATAGAACGCGATATCTGCAATGCATTTTAGATCATTGAGAGAACATTGAACATTATAATCTTAAGGTGCATTAAGTTCTGTTTCGGCAATTACTGGAACATGTCTAAACCGTTTTTTGGCAAATAAGTTAAGGATTAGATTCGATTTTAATATAAAGTTTCGTTGAATTTCAGATTTTCGCGAGAAAAAGCAAAAATTGGCATCGAAAGCAATTTGGAAGTTGTATCTTTAGACTGCTCCAAACGATTTACTTATATCAGTATACCTCGACAATTTTTTGGTGATAACAATAATTTTCATTCAATAAATAGAAAAGAAATAAAAAATTGCAAAAGTGAGAGTATGAAAAACATGAATATTCATTAAGGAACAAATAAGAAAGCCATGCAAATATATGGCCAGCAAGATAGTTGCCTGTATGCGCTTTACAAGCCGATTTACATACCCCGGTCAAGTAAATATAGGTTCAACAACAAGTGCGTATGCGTCGCCCGAAGTGAAAGAAATTTGAACTATACAACGGTTTTCCCAGAAATCTGTGAATGTTTATGCAAGAGCTGGCGAGTAAACGCTTGTCAAAGTGTGCTAAAAAAGTTCATGAACATAAAAGATGATAATCTTAACTCACACACAAACGCGCACACAAACACGCACTTCACATCATTCAAACAATATTTTTATAAATAACATCTTTTTTAATAGTTTTTTTTTTTTTTTTTTTTTCATATTCTAGCCGAAATGCTCTCTCTATCAGATCTCTTTGAAAGCCCAAAAAAATGCTTCAAAATCTTCATGTTATGTACGTTTCCCTGCTTTTCTCTCCTCGCAATAATATCGCAAGGGTGGGTGGGAGGAAAAGCAAAAAAGTATAATATTTTTGAAGCAAAGGAATACTTTCGAAATCAGACAAGTTTTTGGTCGCGCAGTGCCGTAGCTTAGTGCCTTGAGGAAATATGAATGGGGGGGAGGATGCTTCAAAGAATCGATAATCGTCCACCTGCGAGGACGGACCACAATCATAAAGACTCAGAAATAAGCGCAACATACGTGTTTAGCGGACCTTAAGCTGTTTCTACGTAATATTAAATTTTTTTATGAATAAAATTATTTTTAAGAATTATTCACTTTTCTTATGTATTGTCACGAAAATTCCATATTTAATGATTTGAGTTTGCATGAAAACTAGTCAATTTTCTAAGCATCCAAATACCAAAAATGGTCAATCATGAGAGCTGACATTTAGCGAAAAATGACATTAAACACACAAAGAGTGTCGCTATGAATATACATGCTTGCTTGTGTGTTGTTCAAACGGATAAGAATAGATAAGTTCCTGAAAAGTAATATGTAAATAGATCTCTTGGGAATTTTAAATAAAATCTATGCTCTTCTAAAAACTATAATTCGCTCGGAAAGGAGCGTGGACAGGAATAGTGCGTTATGAGATAGTTCATATTGGCTGACTAACTATGACGAGCGACATTCGCAAAAGGCCTGTGCATCGACCATCAATATAATAATCTTGTTATAAGTGTGGATAAAAGGCCACAATGAACATTCTAATAATTGAATTATCCCCATAGATGATGATACTTTACATAGTGGGTAAGATTTGTAAAAGTACAGAAAGCCGAGATTCTTATTACATTCTAAGATTGCAAATTACGTTTTGAATGTAAGTCCGAGTATATTTGTCCCTCTATAATCTTAAGCATCGTGAGCATCAGCTAAAATATACCAAGGGCATCGTGATGTAACATTCTTCACCTGAACACTCTACGGAATACCCTAGGGGAAGCTCATGTGCGATGACTGCATGGACCATCTGTTCAACAATCTTCCTTCTTTGGGCTTATCTCTCTAAGAATAATTCTTAAAGTGGTCAGAATTTTAAACATTTTGTTCCTAGTCTAAGCTTGTTCGCCGTCTGTCCGCCTGGCATTGTTATGTTCAATCGGAAAGTTGCAATTTTCGCGGCAGACAAACGATATTGACGTCGGTATTAACGCCTTACTTTTTTGAAAAATTGTTACATGAATAACTGCGTTAAGCAAAGTTGTGTAAGGTATTTAATGCTGGGCAGTGACCCACTACCAGTTTTTTAATCTTTTTGTAGCTTTTTGGAAAGCAGACTCAAGAATTTTCATTTTCATTTATTTAAAATTTAATACAAAAGTCTGCTCTAAAGTCTCCCATGAAGAAGACAAACTACCGTCGACGCAGAACATTGACCCATCAAAGCGACTACTTTGTCACGATTACGCTTATCAAAGGCGTTAATAAGTTAGTATAGAGCCGATGATGACGTATAAGATAATATTTTTTGAAATAAATTTTCTGCGTTAAATTAAGCAACAGTACGTCAGCTATTGATTTCTTAGCAACGCATTGCTCTAATAAAGAGAGCAAAAATAAATTTTTTGATTCATATAAAACATACGTGTCGACGTTATAATTACACCACGTCAGTCAATCGTTATATTGTTAATATACATTATTCTCCTAAACAGCAATGTTCGCTTGATACATTTTACAGAGCTTCTCGCTACACAAATGGGTTTGTATGCATTGTTGTGTGCTAATAGTCGTTAAGTTTTTCTTTTGCTAACAGATTGACTACAAAAGCTATTGGAAAAAGGAAAAACATGCAAACCCTTGTAAAGGCGATAATTCTCATCTGCCGACTGTATATTTAAAATGGAGTAGAAAAAATTTTTATCCCTCATAATCGATATCATTAATTAACATAACTTGAATAAATAAAATTAATCTATGATTTTTGATTTCCGGAAGGCTCAATAGTATTTAGATTGTCCAATATATATATATATATATATATATATATATATATATATTTCTATATATATAGGTTTCCTGATTTATTTGAAATGCATAAGAGCTCAAAAAGAAAAGAAAATAAAACGAATTGAAATCAAGTCAGGAGATCAGATGGAGTGGAAATTCAAATGCAAATCATGATATAATTCATTCATGCAACTATCTTGTCTGTCTTCCATTCATACGTACGCAGAAAAATAATCCTGTTCATAAACAATTAAAGAAAACAAACAACAATAAGATATATATATATATGAATATAAAAAAAAAAAAAAAACAGTCTAAAGACTAAAGACCAAAGACCAAGTCACAACAAAACAATTGCATTCAATCTTATATGCATTACTTTTTTAATATTTCCCATGACAAAAACAAGTGTATATACGTGTGTGTATATATGAAGTGCTTGGTTTTATGTTAGATTTAATTGATGAGGAACGATCACATCGGCCGTCTTAGTAGCCATAATACACCCCACACAATACCGTATCATAGTATAGTAATCCAAAGAAAGAAAAAACAGACAACAACCATAGAAATGTTTTCTTGTGCATTACAAAATAATGCAAAGCAATGCCGTAGATATATGTATGTGAACGTTTACTTTATGGGTGGCTCAAGGGTGCAAATCTATATGATTGCGATAACTTTTTATTGCATTTTATATTTAACAACGAAACGAAAAAAAAAAAAATCAAAAAAAAGATTCAATAAATTATTTAAATTTATAGAAAAATGTGTTTACGGCCTTCTTACTTTCTGCCTGCATGTGCATTAAACTATAAATGTGTTTGCCCGTGTACCTGTATGCCGGTGTAAGTCTGCCTCTTCGGGCATTATATAGAGCTCCGACAGCTGATAAACAGTTAAGATTCCTTAGTGATGACTGCCATTATTATGGCGGTTACTAGACATGAACATGAACGTGAATAACCACTAACCCACGCCAAGTCATCTTTAACGAATCGTGTGATTTTTATTAGAGTTTTTACTTTCAAAATTTCTTTTAGTGTTTTTAATTTTAAATACATATACACAGGAACATCTACATGTGTACATGCAAATAAATTTTCTTTTCTTTTAAATAGTAGTCCAACACTCATTAATCAAACTAAGCTGGGTTTAACTTTGTTATGAATGGATGCCTGTGCAAACATTTTGAATTTGGGAAAAACTTTTGACATACGGGAAATGGTGGCAATATCGAAGAATCGAAGGTAAGTTCAACGCAGCAAAAACAACGGATGTTAGAAAATGTATAGAATCGCTTAGCGACTTGTTGTAGGGATAATTGGTGAACTTTTGAGGCAAACTTTAAAGCAACGTGGCCTGTTCTGGAGGAAAGTGCCTCAGATATATAACCAATGCTAGATAAAAAGGCAAATGGAGAAAGAGAGAGACAAGCAGAGGGAGAGAGATAGAGATAGAGATAGAGAGAGGGATAGAGGGGGGCAGAAAAAGTTCCAAATATATCTTAACTATTTAGCAAAAAGGCAGGGTAAAGACGAAAGCGTAACTTATATATTATACCCCTGATATCTAAAAAATCGGATTGATCATGACATTTTTTATTTAACACAACTCAAAAATGTTTATATTTGCGGAAAAAGAGGAATTTTTAAATATTTTCCATAACATTTTACGTCAATACTAATTTTGAGATAAAAGATATCGCTAGCCAAGATTTAAATAAAATTAAACTTACCGCCTGTCATCTTTATCTCTCTCAAACGCTTTTTCAGCATTATCATTTACTTCCAATGCATTGCTCTGATCGTCAATATTTGCTGTCCGTAATTTATCAACTTTATCTATAGAGTCCTCATTTTTATTATTCATTTGTAATTTTTGTATATTATTTACGTTAGCACTATCACTATGCAAAACATCAACAGACACTTTTACGGGTCTCAGGGGATCTTCCAACTCCATTAAAGGAGAAGAAGTAATTGAGGATTCACGCATCAATATCGAAGATTGAGATAATTTATCTATCTTTTCAAGATTTGGAATAGTCTCTTGATTGGAAGCTTCGTCAGAACTTATTTCATTGCCCAGTACATCAGCGACAACTTCATTAACATCTTTAACTACTGCGGCCAGCGCATCGGCTTCTTCATTGTTTATTGCAGATGCTGCTTGATTTACATATTTTGCACTTTCCGAAGCGAACACGTAAAACAGGAAGCAACTGCAGAGAGATAAAAAGAGAGCAATATATACAAAATACCAATTTATAATAATTGAGCGAAATGCTTCTGTTTTTTACATTCAACTCAGGTATTACACTACCTACCTTAATGTAACAAACAATAAACTCCAGTGTGTTAAATGCAAATCCATTCGCATTTTAATTAATTTTTCTTTTTATTTATCAATTATCAAATTTTTTTTTTTTTCTTTAAATATTAAAAAGCAAAAAAAGAATTTTCTTTTTTTTTTTTGTTATTCTAAATCTTTTCCTCTCATCTGCACATTAGCAATTGCTTTCACTACCAACAAATTTGCATAAAAGAATTTGACAAAATTTTATACGCTTTTTATCGCACTATTTTACGCTGCAAATCTCACCAAATTGAACATATGAATTACAAAAATTTTAATTGATTTTCTATTAAGGTGCCTTTTATTTATTAGCAATATTCACTCGCGCAAATTAATTTGTTACTATTTTCCTGCAAAAACAACTAAAGGCTATGAAAATTCTCATTTGAGACACAATGTCCAAAATTCTAATAAACTAGAGTTACCAAATCAATATATCCGCTTTCAAATTTACAGAGTACAACGTACAAGAAAGGTGAAAGTACACACTTGGCAACGTTTATTTATTATTTTAAAATGTAGTACACGTTGATTAGTTAAAATTAGAAGAAATTATTTGATTTTTTTAAAGGATAATATTAGTGTATTTCTTTAAGTAGTAGACTTGGCAGCAATACGTGTTTATCACTGTTGTTAAAAACAATAATTTTTGGTTGACATACGTTTATTGGATGGCAATACCTAACAAGCTCTTATGTAGCAGCTGTCTCAAGCATATGTTTGTAACGTGAAACAAGCAAATTTTTATTGCGGTCAATTTTTTCCTTGCTTGTTTTGGCTTGTGCGTCGAAACAAATGTTTAGCAAAATTTTTAAATATTTGCTTGCTTCTGACACAGAAAACAGGGATGTTTTTATGAAAACAAAACGACATCATATGGTTTATACTTCAAACATAATATGGTCATTTACACTTTTGTTAAAAAACAAAAAAAAATTTATGAAATGAGTGAATTGCTGCCTATTTCTATACAGTGGGATTTTTTCTCGTTTTATTATAAGTTTACTTTGTTAGAAAAAGTATTTTTAAAGAATTATTTCGCTTTATTAATTCTGCATTTCATTAACGGCTGTGTAAACATATGATTAGTTTTAGCGAAGCATGCATGTGTGTGTTCTGTTTTGTTTCGTGCTTGAAGCAAGTCAAAAAGAAGCGCACATTTTCAGATCGGTCGGATTTTTAGTTTAGTCCACTCTAACTGGGCATACAAAATAAGAAAAAATATATTTACAAAGTTAGCTCAAGTCGCGACTGTTTTTCTTTTATCGCGTCTTTCTTTGTTCAACAGCTTAGGAATGAGTGGGAAACCATCTCTGGTCCACTGGTTTCGTAAAGGACTAAGAGTTCACGATAACCCTGCCCTCACTGACGTATTTGAACAGGCACGGGCGTATCCCAGCAGTTATAGCATCAGGCCAATATATATATTGGACTCTACGGTTACAGAATGGACAAAGATTGGCGCAAATCGTTGGCGTTTCTTACAAGAATCATTAGAAGATTTGCATAGTCAATTAGAGGCTTTAGGTAGTCGTTTATATGTGATCCGTGGGTCGCCAAGCACTGTGTTTGCACGCTTGTTCAAGGAATGGCATGTAGAGGTTTTGACATTCGAAGAAGATATCGAACCATATGCTCTTAAATATGGCGCGGCCGTAAAAGAAATGGCAAAAGCGAGTAATGTGACGGTGAAAACACACTATTCACATACTATTTATGATCCTCATTCAATTATGCGGATTAATGAGGATAAGGCTCCTTTGACTTATCAAAAATTTATGGAGCTTGTGAAAACATTAGAGCAATCGAAACCTTTGGAAAAACCTAAAAGTTTAAGAAATTTAAATAAACCTGAAAAAGATTTTCATGAAAAAGAAGATATAAAATGTTACGACATTCCTTTGTTAGATGAATTAGTGAAGACCAAAGAAGAGTTAGGTGTTAACAAATTTAAAGGCGGTAGGAATTCTGTTTGAATATGTTTGGCCTTCTT
This sequence comes from Glossina fuscipes, assembly GCF_014805625.2. Classification (NCBI taxonomy): domain Eukaryota; kingdom Metazoa; phylum Arthropoda; class Insecta; order Diptera; family Glossinidae; genus Glossina; species Glossina fuscipes. The sequence continues at coordinate 8,995 of NW_024003966.1, read as the reverse complement.
TCTTCTAATTTCATATCTTTCTTATAGGTGAAACAGAGGCTCTGAAACGTTTGAATGAAGTACTCGCTGACGAAAAGTGGATAATTGAATTTGAAAAACCTAATACTAAGCCGAATTCTTTGGAACCGAGTACGACTGCCCTTAGCCCTTACTTGAGTTTTGGTTGCTTAAGCTCGCGATATTTTTGCCAACGTCTTACAGATATCTTAAAACGTTGTCCTAATCATACGAAACCTCCGGCCTCTCTAATGGGACAATTGATGTGGCGTGAATTTTTTTACACTGCCGCTACATATGAGCCAAATTTTGATCGTATGATGGGCAATTCTTTTTGTTTGCAAATCCCGTGGCTTTCAAATGCGGCTCATCTTGACGCGTGGACTTTCGGTCGTACAGGTTATCCATTCATTGATGCATGCATGCGTCAATTGCGTCACGAAGGTTGGATTCATCATTTAGCGCGTCATGCTGTCGCTTGTTTTTTAACACGTGGTGATCTTTGGATTTCATGGGAGGAAGGAGAGAAGGTCTTTGAAGAACTTTTATTAGATCAAGATTGGGCTTTAAACGCTGGTAATTGGATGTGGCTGTCGGCGTCAGCGTTCTTTTATAAGTACTTTCATGTCTACAGTCCTGTAGCTTTTGGAAAGAAAACTGATCGCTCTGGTAGCTATATAAGAAAATATGTGCCTGAATTAGCCCAATATCCTGGCGACAAAATTTATGAACCATGGAAGGTCTCTTTAGCGGATCAACGTGAATATGGCTGCGTATTAGGTTCCGATTATCCTCATCGTATAGTAAATCATGAGGTAGAACATAAAGAGAATATAAAACGCATGTCGGCCGCTTATAAAGTAAATCGCGAAGTTCGAACCGGAAAATCTGAAGAAGACAACGCGGATGAAGCAAGAAAAAGGAAAAACAAGACGAGTTCAAAACAGTCAGCGAAAATGAAGAAAGTTTAAAAGTGCACTTAAGTAGCTTTAGTAAGCGTATGAATTTGTTATCTTTTTATAATATTTTGTTAAAAATAAAATTTCCAATTCCAAGTAGTCCATTTGTCAGTTTACATGTTTGGAAGTAGGCCGGAAGAATTTGATAACTGCAAATGAAGCCGTGACACTTAAGAATTGAAAATTTAGAATATCGATCGAATATATAAAGAGTAACCAACTTGGTTGTTATATGCTTCCGATGTCGGGAAGTTCACAGAAGATTTCTAGAGCAAAATGAATGAAACAATTTTTCCAATATTTGTTTATTAAAGAAATGGACAATATTTATACATATTTTTTGTTCGTTTAGATGTTTTTTAAAATATAATAAGATTCAACAGGAATTAATCCAAAATAAATGTTACGAACATTACTTTTGATCGGCTTCATTAATGGACGTCTCGAATTTGCAAATACGCATATCATCAGCCACCAAATTGGTCTCGCCGGGATCCATACGGTAGCGATATGTGCCAGGACTCATCATTTTTTTCGGTAACCATATCTTAATACCCTCAAATTCGTAACAGCCCTCTCGCTCTGCCGGCGGATCTGGATAAATAATTTCGTCCAGCTTTCTCTCATCTACGTCATCGAAAGCGGTAGTCCCTTCGGTTTGTAGCATTTCATCTACCCATGGGTTGACATCGATTGGAGCCGTCTGTAAAGGTTTACCGGGTGTGACTGTCACAGCTTCCACATCTTGTTCGGAAAATCCTGCAGGACAACTGCCCCAAAAATTGCTATCCATCATTTCTTCGGATTTAATATCAATAACTTCAATTTTCTGATCTTGTCCTCCACATGGTTTATCATCCGTTTTGCTATCGCCAGCCTCTTCAGGAGGCAATATCGGCTCTGGCGAAGTTGTACTCAATAATCTGCCCTTTACATTATTGAGCAGGACTGGGAGAGTCTCATTACTATTTTGTAGCATTCGAAGTAAAAAGCTCATTCTTCTAAGGAGCATAATTTTCTCGTGTCCCTTTATCCTTTTTTTATTAAAATTTCACAAATTACAAATTTTTAATATGAACGACAAACTATGAAGACGACGTACACAAAAGAATTTTTTCTGTGCACTGTTTCAAATACGTTTGGGTTTTGAAAGATAGATCGAAGCAATTGAAAGTCGAAGTGAAGCAATATTCAATTCAAGTAAAAAATTCTTTTTATATCTTTCAGTTAAGAATCTGTTCTGTAATACTTATCAACATGCGGTTGTTTTTTGTTGTTGGGACGCAGTGCGATTGACTTCAAGTTTAAGCCGACGGTTTTTTCCACAAACGCAACTTTATATTTCGTTTGCATTCATTGTCTGTACTGCAGGCCGAAAAGAAAATATTCTTTCGTCTTCTCTTTCGAAAGACGTGCGATGCAAATTTTGGGAAATCTCGAACGTTCAAATTTTTAATTTTCAATATTTCTGCAACATTTTGTGTTTACAGATCCACTATCGATAGAGAGAAGCTTAGCAATTTTCCACAAATATAATCTAAAAGCTCTAGACTAACTTAAAATTCTGAATCAGCTTATCCATGTCTACCAGTTTTTATTTTGCCAAAGGAAATTTTCAGGCTCGTAAAAACTAAAATAAGTCGCACAGATATATTCCGCATATATATTTCTGTCCTGTATGATCCATTCATAAGTACGCGTATAACGGCTACAGAATCGAACGCAGTAAGACGAACGGTTAGATTGATGCGATATGCGGTACTCTATCATATTGTAGGCTTCCTCGCAAATAAACTTGATCAATTTTCCTCGAATTTGTAAATGTATTTATTAATAGGAGTATTCTAAAAGGTCTGGGCGTTACCAACACAATTTTGTTTACGTCTTTACTAATCCATCCTAAAAGCCTATATGGTCAAAAATGAAGCCATCGATCTGGAAAAAAAAACGTAGCAATACTATGATGGGTTACGGCCTCACCACAGATTATTTCAAAGTAAACCTTTGGGAAGTTGTCGAATGCGTAGTGTTTTCCGAATCATTTTCAATAGTGCTCGCCCTTGGGACAAAGCAGGTCGGCGTACAAAATTGCATCATGATATCTCAAAACCTGCGTCCCGAAGGTTGACAGCAAAAAAGCAAGACGGACGGGCGGACAGATAAACTTACATCGATTCAGAGAGTGAGTCTAAAATGATCGGTACAATAAAAAGTGAATGGACATATGTTCATTTCTAGGTGCCTTCACGTTTCTTTCTTACATAGAGAAAAAATTAGAAGCTTGGAATCTTAGCCCAAGGATGAAGGATCACTTCCCGAATAACGCCTATCCTTTGAAATGGCATATGAATAATTGCATTACGCGAAGTAGTGCCGGATATTTAATGGTAGGCCGTGGCCCACTATAAAGCTTTTGCTTAAAGTATTAAATACTAAATTTTATTGTCATATAAAGCATCGGTCCATGGGAGGTTGTTCAAGAAACTGGTCCAGGCCAACTAAACATTTCATATCAATTCATTTTTTCAAAATCGTCTTGTTCAACAATTTTTGTTGAGAAATTTTAAAAATTTGCAAATTTTTTTCCCAAAACAAAGTATTGTGCAGGCAAGAACGTAAATGGTTGATGATGTGCCCACCGTCGTTAACCCAAAACATGCCAGTTTACCTATTTTCGTAAAAATACCTTAAAAATTGCGACGCGTAGGTTGAAAAAAAAAAATTCATGAATAGACATCAGACAGACAGACAGACGAACAGACGGACAGACGAACGTAAGTGTGTTCGGAAAATACTTCTGAATTTGTCGATACAATCAAGTATCATACATGCAAAAGGGTAAACATCTGCAACAAAACCTGTAGGGTGTGAGAAGTCGTTCATTTATTTTGCATTTCAATCTAACTCATTTTACATTGTAGAAGCGGTATATTTATCTATCTAAATCAATATATATATATATATAAATATATATACATTTGTTTATTTATGAAGAATGTAATATAAATAATTACATTTTCAATATTATTATTCAAATTTAAGCACATATTCGACTCGTATTTGTTTTTGCGGCCAGATGCATTACGGCTCAATAGTAAACTGCAGGAAACAATAAGAATGAATATACTACTGCTACAGAAGGCGAAGAAGGCATCTTATCTTAATATATATTGTATTTATTCTTGGTCGATCTTAGTTGGTCCGGTTCGGTCATCAAATCACTTTCCCCTTTGTTGCAATCCTCATAGTAATAAATCTTGAGATAGTTAGTTAACTGTGTGTGAACTAACTGTGCACTCAAGATGTGTTGAAAATTGTATGCCTATCTTGCTTGCATTTGTTATTGAATTCAATTTCACTCAGTTGAAATAATTGAATTATGTGTGTGTATGCATAAAACTACACAATAACTAAGGCATATAACGTTAATTCGTTTGTAAGGTATCAATTGCAATTTTTCGCTACAAATTAGTAATCAATACTAATTATTACGCAACCGATTACATCTAAATTCTATTGAGATTCACAAGTGAAGCGCGTTGCAGCTATTGCAAGCAATTGAAAGGAAATTATAGAGAAACGTTAAAATTGAATAGAGAGAAAAGGCTATCAGCGGTTTTTGATTCAAATATTAATGTCCGTGATATCACATCTTAAAAGGTCTCCCTAAAGGTGGTTCAGAAACTTCGTAGCCTAAGAATGAAACAGTATTGTAATATATCCAAAAATATATTTTTTCTAACACATTCCCCCCCACATAAGTTCTTGTAAGTTTTTTTCAACGAATTTTTAATTGTCTTCAATCCTACATCTAAAGAGATTTCCTTTAATTCTTTTAAGTACTCGTCTATTGCTTCTAACGATTTTGACGATTAGGGTACAATTGAAATGTTGACCAGATCTCGTAAATATTGTGCACGATTCAATAGCTCATAGTTATTCAGTAAATGCAGAGAATTGAAGATAGAAAAAAGGGGAAGTTTTTACCTTTTTGGCAAAACAAATTCCTCAAGAAACTTTCAGGGATAATTGCCTCTTATTATTTGAGAATAAACGATTAATAAAATCTCTTTCGCTTTTCAACAAGATAATCCAATAGTGTTCTTTCACAATTCTGCTTACTTTGGCTTCTTAGATAGCTGCGTTAAGTTTCCCCTGCGTTCTATTTCTATACCTATCACTGATAGGTGGATGAGGCTTATATTTATTTCGCAGACCCCACAAAGTATGTATACTATTGATGAGCATCAAACTCTAAATTAAGTTAAGCATGTCTGTCTGTCCGTCTGTTTAATGTCTGTTGTGAATAATTTCCGGGCCGCAAAAATGAAGCAAAATTTTGCAGAAACATTCAAAGTTCTTGCTCCCACCGAAAATAGGTGGAAGGAGGCGCCTCCACTATAACGTAGACTAAGAACATATCTGCTTTTGAAAGAGATAAAAAGTTGGTCTTTGCTCATTGGTCAGAAACTACAAAAGATAAATGTGCACATATCGGAAGATATATTCTATGGGCGATGGTGTACCATCTTCACATAAACGGGAAAAATTGACTGCGCCTAGTCAATGTTAGGCTATATCCAAATTGAATTATTTTTTCAATATCTCTTTAAACCGTAGAAACAAGTTTCAACAGCCATATAAAGTATATAAATTTTTGGCCGTCTGTCCATCTGTCCGTCTGTCCATATGTCCGCCTGTTAAACCGTCCACTCGTCCGTGTGCCCAGCCACATCGTATCGGCTCCCTATCGCCTTGCCAAATTTGCAAAAGGGCTTGGAAAAGGCTTAAACAAGTCGAACGCCCAAAACTGTGAAAATGTTTACTTTCCGTGACTTTTGCTCGTTGCCCATAAATTATAGCAGTTACACGATATAAATTTCACACAGAATTCTTTTACAAGTAAGAAAATCATATTCGGTCTTTTGCAAGGAAAAGGACTACATTTTCATACTCTATATATAGGATGAGTGTGGCTGTTTTCCTCTATTTTTACAATAAGAGTGGAAATTTATACAGTGCATATAGTAACAAGTAAAAAACGCGGAAAGCAAAAGTGTTCACAGTTTTTTTTACATAGGCCTGGGTATGTTGCACGCGGGTTCTTTGAAAAGTTTGGGTCGTTTTCAAATTCTCTTGTAAGTTCTTAGGCGATATCTTTATTTTTGCGAACGGGAGAATGGTCACTATAGATACTACCCAGTTGCATAGACGAACAGATGATAGACTTGCTTAGGTGCATTCCGATTATGAAACTGGTCAAGAGTTTTTATGCTTTAAAGAGTTTTTCCAGTTTGTTTCTGAAGAAATTATGATATACCATAAAATTGAGTAGGCGTGGCCGTTTTTTTAGAGGTATTACAGCATCGGTCATTTTTGTAGTTTTGGCCGCTGTAGTTAATGTGTAGTGAGCAAAAAACCAACTTTTTATTCCTTTTGAGAAACAGAGGTGTTCTTACATTACGTACTGCTGTGGGCATGTCTTTTGACCGATTTGGCACTTCTTCAATACCGACAGGTGTCGGTATGAACAATCATCTTCTTTAAGAGAGGTATTGGAAATTTGGAGGAAGGATGGCTAGTTGTTGTTGAGAAAGAGGAAGAACAATATAATAAATTAAGAAAGGAAAACTTGAATTTACAACTTGTTTTAGACTTCAATATAACTGATTACAATTTTATATATGTATATCCGCGTATTATGTATGCGTCCCCTTATTATAGTAAGATATATTCTAAAACTTTTGTAATTCCATACTTAGGGTGAGAGCGCGAATCTGAACATTCCTGCTTAATCAGTTAACGGCGTTTGACGAGCATATACGTTGTGATCTGTCAATCCGTGTTTGTGGGATTCTCTTATAAAATGTTATCATGTATGTAATAATGTATTTTGGAAAATACTTTTGCCGTGTTATCATGTTGTCTCACTCACAGCCCAATTTCATATTACATACACTCTGTGTTTGACCAGTATACTCGTCATCGCTAAAAGGGTCGACGCAGTTAATTGCTTAAATATTCGTATGATAATCATTTCTTTTCATTTTTTATTTGGTACTCAAAGTTAAACCAGTCATGCTTCAAATCAAAATCTTGATATTTAAACAATTTTCTGCCAATTAGTTACGAAATTCATTACACTCCGCAAATATGTTTTCCTAATCGATTGAAAAAAGTTTTACTATTTTGAACATTTTCTCATTACGATTTTAGTTCTCTAAGTAGGTTTAAAAACCGTTTCAATAAAAAAATCGAAAAAAAAAACTAAGATATATCCAATTAATAATAAATCGTATAATCAGAGAAACTTATGCATTTATTTCGCCCTATCGCACATGAAAGCAATGAAATTTTAAATTAAGATTTCCATATTTAATTTTTGTAAGTAGTTTATTTACTCAGTTTAATAGTCATTTTTAATCTTCTTTGTTTGTTCGTTGACCGTACAATACAAAGATATGTAGATATTCGTATATTCATTTTATTATTCTGTCTATAAATGACTTCAAAAGAATATTTGCATAATTCATTGGGAATCATTTCTTAGTTAAAACTTTTTTTAATTCGCAATAAAGGTTCAGGTCAACTTTTTTTAAGGCATTATCTTTTAGATTGAGTCCTTGTGATCACTTTAAACAAAATAAAGCGAAGGAAGAAAAAAATATTTATTAACTTTTTAGTTTAAGGAATTAAAGCTTGTTGGTATAAAACGGAGACTTGGTGAGTTTCGCAAAACAATTCTTTTTATACTCCATACTATTTGCGGTACAGGTACCATTGAATACCCTACAACACATTGTCCAAAACATTTTTTTTTTTGGTTGTATGAAATTTCTAGTATGAATCAATATTCATAATCACTTATTAGAATTTAGACTTTTCTGTCCTACAAAGGATCAATTTTCATGAAAGTCCTTATTAGGGTAGGATCCAAAAAAAAAAAAAAAAAAAAAAAAATACGCATAGATGATCCAAATTTGGTAAAGATAATTTTTTAACTTCAATTACTATTATGGCCTGATTTTCATCATGAAGCGTTTGTCATATGAACTTCAATTTTTGTTATATGAGAGGAGGTTCAAAAATTGCCTTCCGAATTGCTGGTCCAAAGTTTCCATCCCAATACAGGAAACATTTGCAGATTGCGATTTTTTTTCATTTAATGACTTTTCAGAATAGTTAGATATATGGAGAATAATCGAAAAAGTGAACCGACACGAACCATTTTTAGTAACGTTTGTTCCTGGGTCAAAACATGTCAGTGCAGGAAATTTCATCAAAATATCTCAAAAATTGTGATCTGTAGCTTGAACACACTTTACATGGACAGACGGACAGACGGGCTTAGATCAATTTAGATAATGATTCTGATTCGATCGGAAGGAGAAAAAGCAGGTCTATGTTCAGCCCTTCTGCGTGTTATTTATGTACCATAAGTGGTGTAGGGTATAAAAGCACTTGAACAACTGACCCGGAACGGAAGGCAGATGCAATGATTTACAGCATTGCTATGTGCAAGGGAAGTGAATTATTTGGAATTTTAAAGGTAGCGGACCGGCAGTTGCCCATGCCTGGTGTACAAAATACCGCAGGCGAGAAAATCCCAAGTATTTGTTTGCATCATTTTTAAATTCTTTGCAATTTTATAATATTAATTTGTTCATTTTTCTTTTTGCGAATGTCTTACGTTACTTCTTATTTCAATAGTGTGCGTAAAATTTAATAAAATCTTTAAAAATTATGAACTTACTTTGATGGATGGCTTCGAATCAAGTGACGAGTATTTTAAGTAAGTTCTGCATTATGAACACAGCTTACTCACTTGTTGACATGAAAACAAAAAAAAAAAAAAATATATATATATATATATATATATATATGTATATACAGCAATGTAAGAACATAAAATAACAGAGGACAAATCCTTCGAGTCTTTCCTTTTACGTTAATATTTGATTATAAATTTTTATAAACATTTGTAGAAAAACCTTTAGGGCTAAGTTCAATATTTTATCTAACAATGGACTCGTGTTGTT
>NW_024003965.1:0-23699 GCF_014805625.2 Glossina fuscipes | reverse complement strand
CAGATCGTTCTTGTAACATAAATCTATATGTGATTATTGGTTAGTGTGGAGTTCGTTGAATTTAGGTGTTGTAGTAAATGGCCTGATAAGTTCGTTGAATTCAGGTGTTGTATTAAATGATCTGATAACGTGCTTTTATTATCAAGGGTAAGTTAGCAGTGTCGACAATTACTTGTAAGTAATGGCGACTGCTAGATCTTCTAATTTATAGTGACCAATAAACATCACATCGGTAATTATTTTTTGTATGAATAGGGTTTTATAAACAGAATTTATCTAAACCTTGCCATGCATGAAGGGAAAGGTGGAATTAATTCGGCCTACCATGTAAGTAAGAAGCGTGATAGGCCATATTTTGGTTACGATCCGTGTGCGGCCGCCATCGTAGTGAATGCTCGTCAAAACTCAAGATTTACCACATTTATGTTCGGCCATATACCTCCGGAGCTGCACCACTGCCATATTTCTCCCACCATGCTCGTTACGAGTCATGATAAATACATATAGGCACTTACATGCATGTACAGTTGTGCATTGATATATTTGTCGAAGAGGTTACTCCGTGCCGATTAAAAAGTCAGGCAGTCCTAGTTTGTCTATATTATCAGGCGGCTGGTAACCAGCAATCTAAATAAAGCGTAGTAGTCTCATTATGTAAACTCATTCAATTTCAGATAAGTTTTTTCATTTTTGTACAAGATGTTCCAGTGAGGTTAACATAGCTAGCTAAGCATCGTTTAAAACTTTTCCTCTGGAGCCGCTGCACAAGCAGTAAATAATAATGTATACATTCATAGTATAGAAAGCTGATGTCCCTTTTTTCAATATATGTCAAATATCGAATTTTGATCAGCTCCACAAAAAGCCAAATCGTTACAATTGGAATATCGATTATATAAAAACAAATTATCTTAAATAAGCTTTCATTTTAATGCACTAAAAATTCAATGTCCATGCCCTTTTACTTTGCACACATCAAGGCCATTGTTACGAAAGCCATAATCCGCTAAAATAATGACATTGAGCTTATTGTGTTCTGTTGTCTAAATGCTTTTTTCTTATACCCAAGATTATTAATGCTTATGCTATTCTTACTGATGGATTAACGTATTTAGTTTTTCGTAATCGGCGAGGATTATTACGAGAAAGATAATCTGGAACTTAATGGATAAATGTGGAACTCTTGTATATATATTATGTACGGTACATCATAGCACGGGGTACGGAATACCAGTTTGCATAAATACCCATCAACATTACCGTAACAATTTGAATCGATATATTTACTTGTCGGTTGATGGTCTAACGGAGATGACCCGAGAATGCTGGAACCTGGGCTATTTACTCTCAGTTGATAGTATTAGTTGTAGAATCATATAAATCGTATATCACTCAGTTGTCCATCCTGCATATATCTATTCATTAATTTTATCTTTTCCCCTCATATCGCAAATATTTAGCGTTTTCTAGAAAATATGAACGACCTTTAAAGAGCAAGTTTTTCATCGGATTAGCACATTTTATATATCGGCAAGTCATAAACACAATTTACAAACTTATTTTGTTCTTTCAGCTAAAGATCGGCGATTTCATTGCACAGGCAGGCAAACACGGTTTAACTGTTCCTACTCATATAAAAGCTGGTGAAAAATGTCTACACTTTAGGTTATCTTGGATGCATATTTTGATAAATCCATAGGATGGAAAAGAAGATTTTGTATAGAATAATCTGCTAGTGCTGCGAGATAGGGCAATATGTTCTTATTATTATCATACTCGACAAGTGATCCCCAAACGATACTAAAGTGATGAAATATTTGCACAAGGATTCCATCAAATACAATAGGTCAAGGATCCAAGATATTTAGTATTAAGATAAATCGAGTATGTAAGATATACTTATAGGAAAATATAAATCCGCCGTCTCCTAGAACTTGTTGTTGTTTTCAAGTTTTAACTACGCTTGCATATCAAATTAAATTACATTTTAAAAATTATACTTTTTTATATGAAAGTAGTATCCTATGATATTGTTTTTATGTGATGTGTGTGCGTTTGAGCCTGTCTACGTTAACTATCCAGAGCTAAATAAACTAATCAGTAGCTTTGGCGGGGGGGAAACGGTCGCCAAGACATATAGGAGTGTTATTTATATATGGAAAAGGGTTTGTGTGTTTGTACGGAGAAATACAAAACGTAAAGAGTAAAGAAATTTACAATCTATATATACCGGCTTCTTAGTCACAATATTTCAAAAACTACAAGCATGCATTGCGATATGCTTTGGCCGGGTTAAAACCGGCTTAAAAATGAAACCCCAATCAGCCAACATGCCACTAAGGAAATCTAACGAGTGTTTTGTTTGTAATATATTTCGCTCTGTCAGATAGTCGGTTAGGTAGGTGCTATAAGATAAGGGGGTGAGAGAATAATATAATATAAATAATAATAGTAAGAGATTTTTACAGAAAACCCATTGTTACAGACAGCCGTAAACAACTTCACTTACATACACTTATTTACGTATGTGCTTCCACAGCCGCTAAGTCTATAAAGACTGGAAAAAAAAAAATGTAAGATACCAAAATACTTAGAAATCAATGAATGTTTTTTTTTTTTGCTTTATGGCAATAAATGAATGAAATAAAATTGCACACATTTATAAAGACTGACAAAAAAGTCTTCACGCGCCCATTCGTTTATTAATGCGCTGCACGTGTTTACGCGCTCTCCGTTGGGAGACGAGCTATTCTTAACGCTACAACAACAGGAAAATATAAAAGAAAATATTTTTTTTTTTTTGCCCCTCCTCTATAATATGAAAGTCTATGTACCTATTAGTAGGGAATTTACCAGCTTGAATTTACCTATTACTGATAAGAATTTTAACAAGTCCTCGTGAAGACTTCTCGCATTTTTCTCATAAGCTCAACGAATCCCATCTGGATTTCTTACCCTACTAAAAAATGTATTTTTTTTTTGTGGTTTTCCTTGACCAACAACATTGTGGTATAATAAAATTTATGTTGAAGACTTTGTGTTATTGTAATGTGATGTAATTTGATGTGATATGCGTGAGTGCAAATTTGAAGACGGTAGACGTGGGATAATATTACAAAATCTTTGTAGATTAGACATTTGAATGAATTTCTTCTTGTAACTATGTTTACTATGTCAAGATCGTTATTAACATATACATATTTATATCTTAATTTATTTTCATACCCATCGTCGAAGGACGAGGGTGTCAAAGAAAGAACTTTCAAAGACCCTGGAAAATCCATATATTATCGATTAATATCAAATCTGAATCATTCTGGACACACATGAGCACAATTGGCAAAAGGGCACGCCCACTCATTACACATAAACTACATCAGATCGACGATATAAATTACCACTTTCATTCGGCAAAGATAAAAAAGATCAGCCACGCCTACGCAACAGTTTCTTTTTTCTTAATCTTAATAACGATTGCTATGATTGATCTAAGAGATGCGTTCGCAGGTGAGTGTAATGTTCTTGCTTGTTATCTTTATAACTGGCACGACTTGTAGTAAAAGATATATTAATCGTTTGACGTAAATTACGTCTATAGACATCCATTGCATGTGCCTGTAGGTGCAAACCACGTCTATAGCAGTCCTATAATCTTAGTATTAAAAAGCAAGTGTAAGGAAGCACTCACTGATTTTGAAATGATCGTCGATCGTTTTAAGCTTATATCTGCAGCGCTTATAAGTCCCTCTTTTTGTTACACCAATCGATTTAGAATTTTGTTTTAATGGATTGAAGCCTGCGCATCCAGCTTTTGCAAATTTGCAAATATTTTGAAGAAATTTAATGCTCTGATGTGTTCTGATGTAGGAATAAATTTTACTGGCAATGGATTGGAGTGCAGAGCGCTTCTCTAGAAAGACCGGTATTCTAAAAAAAAGTCTTCACAGTCTTCAAAGTCTTCTTTGCTGGTTTATAACGTTTCAAGTTGTGTTGATTCAAAATTTGTTTAAATAAATAATTTCGGTAAGAACATGTTACGGAAAAGACCGGTATATGTTAAAGGTGTACATTGACTTTCGCGATCTTCTGTATATTTATTAAGCCAAGCAATGACTGAAAGCGCGATTTTTTTTTTTTTTTTTTATTATTATTCACTTTCATACGTAAGAAAATGAATTTATATCTTCAGAGTAGAGCAGGGTTTCTCAAATTAATTACAATGAATCTCTCATATAATAAAAGTGCTTTATATGCTTTTAATTGTAGCTATAAATTTTCAAAATGTTTTTACATAGCAAGGTTGAGAAACCTAAGCAAACTGGATCCATTAAAATGAAGTCAAAAGGCGACGGCTCTTTTCTGCCCATGTTTATAATATATATGTGGAAGGGACTTTTTAAAATTGAATTCTTTCTATATCTACTGTAAGATGGATTGTTACAATCTAGAAAGAATCTTCTAAATGGTTTGTTATTCTTGTTTTTCTTTTGCTAGAAACTGCATCTCATTATCATCTTTAGAGCGCTAGGCAATGGAAAACATTTTCTAAATGATTGGTCATTTTTGGAGGACGATTGTAGATTTTCTTTATTCTAACCAGCATTGTAGATTTTTTATGTTCTTAATTAAATAACGCATGCAATTCTTCAAAGCTAATCTAAATTGTGTGATTTCCTTATCGCTGATATGATTACATATAGTAATAATGGTAACAGTCCCTGATAAAGGTTTCAGTTGGCAGGAATAAATTCCAACACACCGCCCCCTCGACCATTCCACCAAATAATATTCAGTTTCAGGCATCATGATTCTTTTTGGCTTTGAATATTACGAACATTCACACAAACCTAATTTACTCTATGCCCATATCGAATAAATATTGTTTGGCGTTGTTTTAATATGTATTTAATGAAGTTTTCAATTTTCATTGTAAGGGATTGAAGAAGAAATTAAGGCGTTTCGCGTTATGTCAATAATAATGGGCACTTCATCGACTCTATCGGGGGAGTTGGCACCTCGACCTTTCAGATGGCTTTTAATTTTAAATTTCAGACATACATTTGCGATAAGTGAATACAAAAAGCAACAATGCATCTGAGTATTTTCTAATTTCTAAACTTTGAACGTGATCAGTCGGTCCACAATTACTACAGAATTGAATACTTTAGCTGTATTTGCTTGCATGTACACGTGGGTATATTTTAACTTTTAAAGATGCGGGGACAGCACGATAAATATTTCAGAATCCCTGGTTCAAAGTTACAATTATTTATTTTTTATTTTTTTTTCGTTATTGGTTAAGAGTAAAAATTGTGGACTTTCGTTACTGAAATTTATGGTAAATGTTTAATAGCAATCGATGTGCATACAAACATTAAATAATACAATAACAAATCATGTGTCAAAACCGACGCATATAAGCGACAGACATTGATCAAAATTAAGACCCCGCTATGACTGTTTTAATATTTATTATCTTTTGCGTTTGTTTTTTTTTTTTCAAATTTTTTTTAAACTTAAAATGCGCGCGATGCTGTCTAAACTAATACAAAAAAGTTACGAATGAATTTAATTATTGTGTCCGACGATCGACGATTAGTTGGTGGAGAGTTGTGAAAATGTATGACAACTAAATTGCATTTTTAATCAAACATTGTTGTTGATCACATAAAATTGCGCTGTGTGATCTTATGCCGATTTGTGATATTTGCATTGCATTGCTGTGCGACTGCGGTAAAGTTCCGTTGTAACAACATAAAGAAAATTACCGCTTGAAGAAAATCATTACCATCTACCTAACGCCAGTCAAAGCGATGATAACACCTATGTTGTTAGTACATAAGCACGAATTGTTTTCGCTGTCGTCGTCGTCGTCATCGTCGTCGTCGTAGTTGTTGTTGTTGTTGCAATTAAATGCATAATTTCCAGTCAATTGAATGAAATAAATGCAAAAATTCATAGATTTCCCATTAAATGACAAAGAAAAAGGAAGAAAAAAAAAAAAAAAAAAAAGAGTACCAAACAAACAGCAATGGTAGTAAGCGCATTGCCGCTCACTCGCAAAGTCACATACAAACACGCACGCATGTATACGCTTAGTGTACCCTGTCGTTAGATTATCGTTTATAGATTATTGAAGCGCAATAATAAGAAACAAATCACCTAAAAAAAAATAAACAAGATCATCATCATTTTATCGTTTACATCATCATCGTCATCATCACCATCATCATCATTATGATCGTCATCATCATGATCGTTTCAATGCCGAGGATATTTAAGAAAGTATTGCTAGAAAAAAAAAAAAAAAAAAAAAAAACGCGATTGGAATTGTAGTGTAGTAGTGTGAATGTTTGTTTGCTTTTCGGATATCTGGATGCCTTTTGAACAATCCATCCGCATACGTATATTTCTGGAGGAAAAAAGTGAAAGTTTCACTTATCACATATAGCACGTGTGTCAATATATGTGCGCATTTAAGTAAATCACATTTTCATTCATATTCTATTGTCCTCAGAAAAAGCGAAGAAAACACGGGTAAATGCACCACCTCTTTTTTACGGTTACGTCGTCGTTCACTATTAATTTTATAACAATTAAAAGTCGTTATTATTGCAGTTGCTTTCGTTGTTGTCTTATTGCTGTGTTATATGTTTGTTGTTGGCATTGTTAAATATTGATGAGTTAAATTAACTTGTTAGTGTACTACTACTACTACTACTACTACTACTACTACTACTACTACTATTACTATTAGACACTTGCTTCACGTATCTTTCGTTTGTTCCGAAATGCCTGTCTCTTGTTATAGTAAGCTGCTTGGTTTTCGGTTTGTTATTGAAAGGCTTCATTCATTCAACCGCATTATTAACTGTTTAACATATCTGTTTGTTTGTTTGTTTATGTCTTTGCCTGTCTGTCTGTCTATCTGTTTGTCTGTCCGTCCGTCCGTTTGTCTGTCTGTCTGCCTGTCTAGTAGTCTATCTAAATAGCGCATACTGTACAAATGCCAATAGTTTGCGGTCAATATGTACTTGTTGTTAAAATAAAGTGCTTCATTTAAATTTTAATAGATTTTGAAGTCGTGACTCTAACGTACGAAGACAATCTAAGCGACAACGGTAATCGACGTCTCCATTTGTATTGTAAATGATGCATTTGCATTTTGTACAAAAATCATCAGAGCAGTCATAGTTAGTTAGTGTCGGTGATCTTGAAATTATTTATTGCATACTTTTAAAGCCGAGAAATAACAAGCAAAGAAAATTTTAATAACTCATGCGGCGACTGCTTAAATACCCACCATACCCACCATACCCAACAAAGCCAATGTTTTTACAATTATAGAATTTTGCGATAATAATTATTCATCATTCTAGCAAACCGATAAGAATTCAAAAAAATTCCTAAGATATCTCTACATGACATTGAAACACTCGTACAACGTATAAGCAACGAGAGTAATTTCGAAATTTCAGGATAGAACGCGATATCTGCAATGCATTTTAGATCATTGAGAGAACATTGAACATTATAATCTTAAGGTGCATTAAGTTCTGTTTCGGCAATTACTGGAACATGTCTAAACCGTTTTTTGGCAAATAAGTTAAGGATTAGATTCGATTTTAATATAAAGTTTCGTTGAATTTCAGATTTTCGCGAGAAAAAGCAAAAATTGGCATCGAAAGCAATTTGGAAGTTGTATCTTTAGACTGCTCCAAACGATTTACTTATATCAGTATACCTCGACAATTTTTTGGTGATAACAATAATTTTCATTCAATAAATAGAAAAGAAATAAAAAATTGCAAAAGTGAGAGTATGAAAAACATGAATATTCATTAAGGAACAAATAAGAAAGCCATGCAAATATATGGCCAGCAAGATAGTTGCCTGTATGCGCTTTACAAGCCGATTTACATACCCCGGTCAAGTAAATATAGGTTCAACAACAAGTGCGTATGCGTCGCCCGAAGTGAAAGAAATTTGAACTATACAACGGTTTTCCCAGAAATCTGTGAATGTTTATGCAAGAGCTGGCGAGTAAACGCTTGTCAAAGTGTGCTAAAAAAGTTCATGAACATAAAAGATGATAATCTTAACTCACACACAAACGCGCACACAAACACGCACTTCACATCATTCAAACAATATTTTTATAAATAACATCTTTTTTAATAGTTTTTTTTTTTTTTTTTTTTTCATATTCTAGCCGAAATGCTCTCTCTATCAGATCTCTTTGAAAGCCCAAAAAAATGCTTCAAAATCTTCATGTTATGTACGTTTCCCTGCTTTTCTCTCCTCGCAATAATATCGCAAGGGTGGGTGGGAGGAAAAGCAAAAAAGTATAATATTTTTGAAGCAAAGGAATACTTTCGAAATCAGACAAGTTTTTGGTCGCGCAGTGCCGTAGCTTAGTGCCTTGAGGAAATATGAATGGGGGGGAGGATGCTTCAAAGAATCGATAATCGTCCACCTGCGAGGACGGACCACAATCATAAAGACTCAGAAATAAGCGCAACATACGTGTTTAGCGGACCTTAAGCTGTTTCTACGTAATATTAAATTTTTTTATGAATAAAATTATTTTTAAGAATTATTCACTTTTCTTATGTATTGTCACGAAAATTCCATATTTAATGATTTGAGTTTGCATGAAAACTAGTCAATTTTCTAAGCATCCAAATACCAAAAATGGTCAATCATGAGAGCTGACATTTAGCGAAAAATGACATTAAACACACAAAGAGTGTCGCTATGAATATACATGCTTGCTTGTGTGTTGTTCAAACGGATAAGAATAGATAAGTTCCTGAAAAGTAATATGTAAATAGATCTCTTGGGAATTTTAAATAAAATCTATGCTCTTCTAAAAACTATAATTCGCTCGGAAAGGAGCGTGGACAGGAATAGTGCGTTATGAGATAGTTCATATTGGCTGACTAACTATGACGAGCGACATTCGCAAAAGGCCTGTGCATCGACCATCAATATAATAATCTTGTTATAAGTGTGGATAAAAGGCCACAATGAACATTCTAATAATTGAATTATCCCCATAGATGATGATACTTTACATAGTGGGTAAGATTTGTAAAAGTACAGAAAGCCGAGATTCTTATTACATTCTAAGATTGCAAATTACGTTTTGAATGTAAGTCCGAGTATATTTGTCCCTCTATAATCTTAAGCATCGTGAGCATCAGCTAAAATATACCAAGGGCATCGTGATGTAACATTCTTCACCTGAACACTCTACGGAATACCCTAGGGGAAGCTCATGTGCGATGACTGCATGGACCATCTGTTCAACAATCTTCCTTCTTTGGGCTTATCTCTCTAAGAATAATTCTTAAAGTGGTCAGAATTTTAAACATTTTGTTCCTAGTCTAAGCTTGTTCGCCGTCTGTCCGCCTGGCATTGTTATGTTCAATCGGAAAGTTGCAATTTTCGCGGCAGACAAACGATATTGACGTCGGTATTAACGCCTTACTTTTTTGAAAAATTGTTACATGAATAACTGCGTTAAGCAAAGTTGTGTAAGGTATTTAATGCTGGGCAGTGACCCACTACCAGTTTTTTAATCTTTTTGTAGCTTTTTGGAAAGCAGACTCAAGAATTTTCATTTTCATTTATTTAAAATTTAATACAAAAGTCTGCTCTAAAGTCTCCCATGAAGAAGACAAACTACCGTCGACGCAGAACATTGACCCATCAAAGCGACTACTTTGTCACGATTACGCTTATCAAAGGCGTTAATAAGTTAGTATAGAGCCGATGATGACGTATAAGATAATATTTTTTGAAATAAATTTTCTGCGTTAAATTAAGCAACAGTACGTCAGCTATTGATTTCTTAGCAACGCATTGCTCTAATAAAGAGAGCAAAAATAAATTTTTTGATTCATATAAAACATACGTGTCGACGTTATAATTACACCACGTCAGTCAATCGTTATATTGTTAATATACATTATTCTCCTAAACAGCAATGTTCGCTTGATACATTTTACAGAGCTTCTCGCTACACAAATGGGTTTGTATGCATTGTTGTGTGCTAATAGTCGTTAAGTTTTTCTTTTGCTAACAGATTGACTACAAAAGCTATTGGAAAAAGGAAAAACATGCAAACCCTTGTAAAGGCGATAATTCTCATCTGCCGACTGTATATTTAAAATGGAGTAGAAAAAATTTTTATCCCTCATAATCGATATCATTAATTAACATAACTTGAATAAATAAAATTAATCTATGATTTTTGATTTCCGGAAGGCTCAATAGTATTTAGATTGTCCAATATATATATATATATATATATATATATATATATATTTCTATATATATAGGTTTCCTGATTTATTTGAAATGCATAAGAGCTCAAAAAGAAAAGAAAATAAAACGAATTGAAATCAAGTCAGGAGATCAGATGGAGTGGAAATTCAAATGCAAATCATGATATAATTCATTCATGCAACTATCTTGTCTGTCTTCCATTCATACGTACGCAGAAAAATAATCCTGTTCATAAACAATTAAAGAAAACAAACAACAATAAGATATATATATATATGAATATAAAAAAAAAAAAAAAACAGTCTAAAGACTAAAGACCAAAGACCAAGTCACAACAAAACAATTGCATTCAATCTTATATGCATTACTTTTTTAATATTTCCCATGACAAAAACAAGTGTATATACGTGTGTGTATATATGAAGTGCTTGGTTTTATGTTAGATTTAATTGATGAGGAACGATCACATCGGCCGTCTTAGTAGCCATAATACACCCCACACAATACCGTATCATAGTATAGTAATCCAAAGAAAGAAAAAACAGACAACAACCATAGAAATGTTTTCTTGTGCATTACAAAATAATGCAAAGCAATGCCGTAGATATATGTATGTGAACGTTTACTTTATGGGTGGCTCAAGGGTGCAAATCTATATGATTGCGATAACTTTTTATTGCATTTTATATTTAACAACGAAACGAAAAAAAAAAAAATCAAAAAAAAGATTCAATAAATTATTTAAATTTATAGAAAAATGTGTTTACGGCCTTCTTACTTTCTGCCTGCATGTGCATTAAACTATAAATGTGTTTGCCCGTGTACCTGTATGCCGGTGTAAGTCTGCCTCTTCGGGCATTATATAGAGCTCCGACAGCTGATAAACAGTTAAGATTCCTTAGTGATGACTGCCATTATTATGGCGGTTACTAGACATGAACATGAACGTGAATAACCACTAACCCACGCCAAGTCATCTTTAACGAATCGTGTGATTTTTATTAGAGTTTTTACTTTCAAAATTTCTTTTAGTGTTTTTAATTTTAAATACATATACACAGGAACATCTACATGTGTACATGCAAATAAATTTTCTTTTCTTTTAAATAGTAGTCCAACACTCATTAATCAAACTAAGCTGGGTTTAACTTTGTTATGAATGGATGCCTGTGCAAACATTTTGAATTTGGGAAAAACTTTTGACATACGGGAAATGGTGGCAATATCGAAGAATCGAAGGTAAGTTCAACGCAGCAAAAACAACGGATGTTAGAAAATGTATAGAATCGCTTAGCGACTTGTTGTAGGGATAATTGGTGAACTTTTGAGGCAAACTTTAAAGCAACGTGGCCTGTTCTGGAGGAAAGTGCCTCAGATATATAACCAATGCTAGATAAAAAGGCAAATGGAGAAAGAGAGAGACAAGCAGAGGGAGAGAGATAGAGATAGAGATAGAGAGAGGGATAGAGGGGGGCAGAAAAAGTTCCAAATATATCTTAACTATTTAGCAAAAAGGCAGGGTAAAGACGAAAGCGTAACTTATATATTATACCCCTGATATCTAAAAAATCGGATTGATCATGACATTTTTTATTTAACACAACTCAAAAATGTTTATATTTGCGGAAAAAGAGGAATTTTTAAATATTTTCCATAACATTTTACGTCAATACTAATTTTGAGATAAAAGATATCGCTAGCCAAGATTTAAATAAAATTAAACTTACCGCCTGTCATCTTTATCTCTCTCAAACGCTTTTTCAGCATTATCATTTACTTCCAATGCATTGCTCTGATCGTCAATATTTGCTGTCCGTAATTTATCAACTTTATCTATAGAGTCCTCATTTTTATTATTCATTTGTAATTTTTGTATATTATTTACGTTAGCACTATCACTATGCAAAACATCAACAGACACTTTTACGGGTCTCAGGGGATCTTCCAACTCCATTAAAGGAGAAGAAGTAATTGAGGATTCACGCATCAATATCGAAGATTGAGATAATTTATCTATCTTTTCAAGATTTGGAATAGTCTCTTGATTGGAAGCTTCGTCAGAACTTATTTCATTGCCCAGTACATCAGCGACAACTTCATTAACATCTTTAACTACTGCGGCCAGCGCATCGGCTTCTTCATTGTTTATTGCAGATGCTGCTTGATTTACATATTTTGCACTTTCCGAAGCGAACACGTAAAACAGGAAGCAACTGCAGAGAGATAAAAAGAGAGCAATATATACAAAATACCAATTTATAATAATTGAGCGAAATGCTTCTGTTTTTTACATTCAACTCAGGTATTACACTACCTACCTTAATGTAACAAACAATAAACTCCAGTGTGTTAAATGCAAATCCATTCGCATTTTAATTAATTTTTCTTTTTATTTATCAATTATCAAATTTTTTTTTTTTTCTTTAAATATTAAAAAGCAAAAAAAGAATTTTCTTTTTTTTTTTTGTTATTCTAAATCTTTTCCTCTCATCTGCACATTAGCAATTGCTTTCACTACCAACAAATTTGCATAAAAGAATTTGACAAAATTTTATACGCTTTTTATCGCACTATTTTACGCTGCAAATCTCACCAAATTGAACATATGAATTACAAAAATTTTAATTGATTTTCTATTAAGGTGCCTTTTATTTATTAGCAATATTCACTCGCGCAAATTAATTTGTTACTATTTTCCTGCAAAAACAACTAAAGGCTATGAAAATTCTCATTTGAGACACAATGTCCAAAATTCTAATAAACTAGAGTTACCAAATCAATATATCCGCTTTCAAATTTACAGAGTACAACGTACAAGAAAGGTGAAAGTACACACTTGGCAACGTTTATTTATTATTTTAAAATGTAGTACACGTTGATTAGTTAAAATTAGAAGAAATTATTTGATTTTTTTAAAGGATAATATTAGTGTATTTCTTTAAGTAGTAGACTTGGCAGCAATACGTGTTTATCACTGTTGTTAAAAACAATAATTTTTGGTTGACATACGTTTATTGGATGGCAATACCTAACAAGCTCTTATGTAGCAGCTGTCTCAAGCATATGTTTGTAACGTGAAACAAGCAAATTTTTATTGCGGTCAATTTTTTCCTTGCTTGTTTTGGCTTGTGCGTCGAAACAAATGTTTAGCAAAATTTTTAAATATTTGCTTGCTTCTGACACAGAAAACAGGGATGTTTTTATGAAAACAAAACGACATCATATGGTTTATACTTCAAACATAATATGGTCATTTACACTTTTGTTAAAAAACAAAAAAAAATTTATGAAATGAGTGAATTGCTGCCTATTTCTATACAGTGGGATTTTTTCTCGTTTTATTATAAGTTTACTTTGTTAGAAAAAGTATTTTTAAAGAATTATTTCGCTTTATTAATTCTGCATTTCATTAACGGCTGTGTAAACATATGATTAGTTTTAGCGAAGCATGCATGTGTGTGTTCTGTTTTGTTTCGTGCTTGAAGCAAGTCAAAAAGAAGCGCACATTTTCAGATCGGTCGGATTTTTAGTTTAGTCCACTCTAACTGGGCATACAAAATAAGAAAAAATATATTTACAAAGTTAGCTCAAGTCGCGACTGTTTTTCTTTTATCGCGTCTTTCTTTGTTCAACAGCTTAGGAATGAGTGGGAAACCATCTCTGGTCCACTGGTTTCGTAAAGGACTAAGAGTTCACGATAACCCTGCCCTCACTGACGTATTTGAACAGGCACGGGCGTATCCCAGCAGTTATAGCATCAGGCCAATATATATATTGGACTCTACGGTTACAGAATGGACAAAGATTGGCGCAAATCGTTGGCGTTTCTTACAAGAATCATTAGAAGATTTGCATAGTCAATTAGAGGCTTTAGGTAGTCGTTTATATGTGATCCGTGGGTCGCCAAGCACTGTGTTTGCACGCTTGTTCAAGGAATGGCATGTAGAGGTTTTGACATTCGAAGAAGATATCGAACCATATGCTCTTAAATATGGCGCGGCCGTAAAAGAAATGGCAAAAGCGAGTAATGTGACGGTGAAAACACACTATTCACATACTATTTATGATCCTCATTCAATTATGCGGATTAATGAGGATAAGGCTCCTTTGACTTATCAAAAATTTATGGAGCTTGTGAAAACATTAGAGCAATCGAAACCTTTGGAAAAACCTAAAAGTTTAAGAAATTTAAATAAACCTGAAAAAGATTTTCATGAAAAAGAAGATATAAAATGTTACGACATTCCTTTGTTAGATGAATTAGTGAAGACCAAAGAAGAGTTAGGTGTTAACAAATTTAAAGGCGGTAGGAATTCTGTTTGAATATGTTTGGCCTTCTTTCTTCTAATTTCATATCTTTCTTATAGGTGAAACAGAGGCTCTGAAACGTTTGAATGAAGTACTCGCTGACGAAAAGTGGATAATTGAATTTGAAAAACCTAATACTAAGCCGAATTCTTTGGAACCGAGTACGACTGCCCTTAGCCCTTACTTGAGTTTTGGTTGCTTAAGCTCGCGATATTTTTGCCAACGTCTTACAGATATCTTAAAACGTTGTCCTAATCATACGAAACCTCCGGCCTCTCTAATGGGACAATTGATGTGGCGTGAATTTTTTTACACTGCCGCTACATATGAGCCAAATTTTGATCGTATGATGGGCAATTCTTTTTGTTTGCAAATCCCGTGGCTTTCAAATGCGGCTCATCTTGACGCGTGGACTTTCGGTCGTACAGGTTATCCATTCATTGATGCATGCATGCGTCAATTGCGTCACGAAGGTTGGATTCATCATTTAGCGCGTCATGCTGTCGCTTGTTTTTTAACACGTGGTGATCTTTGGATTTCATGGGAGGAAGGAGAGAAGGTCTTTGAAGAACTTTTATTAGATCAAGATTGGGCTTTAAACGCTGGTAATTGGATGTGGCTGTCGGCGTCAGCGTTCTTTTATAAGTACTTTCATGTCTACAGTCCTGTAGCTTTTGGAAAGAAAACTGATCGCTCTGGTAGCTATATAAGAAAATATGTGCCTGAATTAGCCCAATATCCTGGCGACAAAATTTATGAACCATGGAAGGTCTCTTTAGCGGATCAACGTGAATATGGCTGCGTATTAGGTTCCGATTATCCTCATCGTATAGTAAATCATGAGGTAGAACATAAAGAGAATATAAAACGCATGTCGGCCGCTTATAAAGTAAATCGCGAAGTTCGAACCGGAAAATCTGAAGAAGACAACGCGGATGAAGCAAGAAAAAGGAAAAACAAGACGAGTTCAAAACAGTCAGCGAAAATGAAGAAAGTTTAAAAGTGCACTTAAGTAGCTTTAGTAAGCGTATGAATTTGTTATCTTTTTATAATATTTTGTTAAAAATAAAATTTCCAATTCCAAGTAGTCCATTTGTCAGTTTACATGTTTGGAAGTAGGCCGGAAGAATTTGATAACTGCAAATGAAGCCGTGACACTTAAGAATTGAAAATTTAGAATATCGATCGAATATATAAAGAGTAACCAACTTGGTTGTTATATGCTTCCGATGTCGGGAAGTTCACAGAAGATTTCTAGAGCAAAATGAATGAAACAATTTTTCCAATATTTGTTTATTAAAGAAATGGACAATATTTATACATATTTTTTGTTCGTTTAGATGTTTTTTAAAATATAATAAGATTCAA
This sequence comes from Glossina fuscipes, assembly GCF_014805625.2. Taxonomy (NCBI): domain Eukaryota; kingdom Metazoa; phylum Arthropoda; class Insecta; order Diptera; family Glossinidae; genus Glossina; species Glossina fuscipes. The sequence goes on along the minus strand of NW_024003965.1, from coordinate 7,730 downwards.
CAGGAATTAATCCAAAATAAATGTTACGAACATTACTTTTGATCGGCTTCATTAATGGACGTCTCGAATTTGCAAATACGCATATCATCAGCCACCAAATTGGTCTCGCCGGGATCCATACGGTAGCGATATGTGCCAGGACTCATCATTTTTTTCGGTAACCATATCTTAATACCCTCAAATTCGTAACAGCCCTCTCGCTCTGCCGGCGGATCTGGATAAATAATTTCGTCCAGCTTTCTCTCATCTACGTCATCGAAAGCGGTAGTCCCTTCGGTTTGTAGCATTTCATCTACCCATGGGTTGACATCGATTGGAGCCGTCTGTAAAGGTTTACCGGGTGTGACTGTCACAGCTTCCACATCTTGTTCGGAAAATCCTGCAGGACAACTGCCCCAAAAATTGCTATCCATCATTTCTTCGGATTTAATATCAATAACTTCAATTTTCTGATCTTGTCCTCCACATGGTTTATCATCCGTTTTGCTATCGCCAGCCTCTTCAGGAGGCAATATCGGCTCTGGCGAAGTTGTACTCAATAATCTGCCCTTTACATTATTGAGCAGGACTGGGAGAGTCTCATTACTATTTTGTAGCATTCGAAGTAAAAAGCTCATTCTTCTAAGGAGCATAATTTTCTCGTGTCCCTTTATCCTTTTTTTATTAAAATTTCACAAATTACAAATTTTTAATATGAACGACAAACTATGAAGACGACGTACACAAAAGAATTTTTTCTGTGCACTGTTTCAAATACGTTTGGGTTTTGAAAGATAGATCGAAGCAATTGAAAGTCGAAGTGAAGCAATATTCAATTCAAGTAAAAAATTCTTTTTATATCTTTCAGTTAAGAATCTGTTCTGTAATACTTATCAACATGCGGTTGTTTTTTGTTGTTGGGACGCAGTGCGATTGACTTCAAGTTTAAGCCGACGGTTTTTTCCACAAACGCAACTTTATATTTCGTTTGCATTCATTGTCTGTACTGCAGGCCGAAAAGAAAATATTCTTTCGTCTTCTCTTTCGAAAGACGTGCGATGCAAATTTTGGGAAATCTCGAACGTTCAAATTTTTAATTTTCAATATTTCTGCAACATTTTGTGTTTACAGATCCACTATCGATAGAGAGAAGCTTAGCAATTTTCCACAAATATAATCTAAAAGCTCTAGACTAACTTAAAATTCTGAATCAGCTTATCCATGTCTACCAGTTTTTATTTTGCCAAAGGAAATTTTCAGGCTCGTAAAAACTAAAATAAGTCGCACAGATATATTCCGCATATATATTTCTGTCCTGTATGATCCATTCATAAGTACGCGTATAACGGCTACAGAATCGAACGCAGTAAGACGAACGGTTAGATTGATGCGATATGCGGTACTCTATCATATTGTAGGCTTCCTCGCAAATAAACTTGATCAATTTTCCTCGAATTTGTAAATGTATTTATTAATAGGAGTATTCTAAAAGGTCTGGGCGTTACCAACACAATTTTGTTTACGTCTTTACTAATCCATCCTAAAAGCCTATATGGTCAAAAATGAAGCCATCGATCTGGAAAAAAAAACGTAGCAATACTATGATGGGTTACGGCCTCACCACAGATTATTTCAAAGTAAACCTTTGGGAAGTTGTCGAATGCGTAGTGTTTTCCGAATCATTTTCAATAGTGCTCGCCCTTGGGACAAAGCAGGTCGGCGTACAAAATTGCATCATGATATCTCAAAACCTGCGTCCCGAAGGTTGACAGCAAAAAAGCAAGACGGACGGGCGGACAGATAAACTTACATCGATTCAGAGAGTGAGTCTAAAATGATCGGTACAATAAAAAGTGAATGGACATATGTTCATTTCTAGGTGCCTTCACGTTTCTTTCTTACATAGAGAAAAAATTAGAAGCTTGGAATCTTAGCCCAAGGATGAAGGATCACTTCCCGAATAACGCCTATCCTTTGAAATGGCATATGAATAATTGCATTACGCGAAGTAGTGCCGGATATTTAATGGTAGGCCGTGGCCCACTATAAAGCTTTTGCTTAAAGTATTAAATACTAAATTTTATTGTCATATAAAGCATCGGTCCATGGGAGGTTGTTCAAGAAACTGGTCCAGGCCAACTAAACATTTCATATCAATTCATTTTTTCAAAATCGTCTTGTTCAACAATTTTTGTTGAGAAATTTTAAAAATTTGCAAATTTTTTTCCCAAAACAAAGTATTGTGCAGGCAAGAACGTAAATGGTTGATGATGTGCCCACCGTCGTTAACCCAAAACATGCCAGTTTACCTATTTTCGTAAAAATACCTTAAAAATTGCGACGCGTAGGTTGAAAAAAAAAAATTCATGAATAGACATCAGACAGACAGACAGACGAACAGACGGACAGACGAACGTAAGTGTGTTCGGAAAATACTTCTGAATTTGTCGATACAATCAAGTATCATACATGCAAAAGGGTAAACATCTGCAACAAAACCTGTAGGGTGTGAGAAGTCGTTCATTTATTTTGCATTTCAATCTAACTCATTTTACATTGTAGAAGCGGTATATTTATCTATCTAAATCAATATATATATATATATAAATATATATACATTTGTTTATTTATGAAGAATGTAATATAAATAATTACATTTTCAATATTATTATTTAAATTTAAGCACATATTCGATTTGTATTTGTTTTTGCGGCCAGATGCATTACGGCTCAATAGTAAATTGCAGGAAACAATAAGAATGAATATACTGCTGCTACAGAAGGCGAAGAAGGCATCTTATCTTAATATATATTGTATTTATTCTTGGTCGATCTTAGTTGGTCCGGTTCGGTCATCAAATCACTTTCCCCTTTGTTGCAATCCTCATAGTAATAAATCTTGAGATAGTTAGCTAACTGTGTGTGAACTAACTGTGCACTCAAGATGTGTTGGAAATTGTATGCCTATCTTGCTTGCATTTATTATTGAATTCAATTTCACTCAGTTGAAATAATTGAATTATGTGTGTGTATGCATAAAACTACACAATAACTAAGGCATATAACGTTAATTCGTTTGTAAGGTATCAATTGCAATTTTTCGCTACAAATTAGTAATCAATACTAATTATTACGCAACCGATTACATCTAAATTCTATTGAGGTTCACAAGTGAAGCGCGTTGCAAGCAATTGCAAGCAATTGAAAGGAAATTATAGAGGAACGTTAAAATTGAATAGAGAGAAAAGTCTATCTTCGGTTTTTGATTCAAATATTAATGTCCGTGATATCACATCTTAAACGGTCTCCCTAAAGGTGGTTCAGAAACTTCGTAGCCTAAGAATGAAACAGTATTGTAATATATCCAAAAATATATTTTTTCTAACCCATTCCCCACATAAGTTCTTGTAAGTTTTTTGCAACGAATTTTTAATTGTCTTCAATCCTATATCTAAAGTGATTTCCTTTAATTCTTCTAAGTACTCGTCTATTGCTACTAAGGATTTTGACGATTAAGGTACAATTGAAATGTTGACCAGATCTCGTAAATATAGTGCACGATTCAACAGCTCATAGTTATTCAGTAAATGCAGAAAATTGAAGATAGAAAAAAGGGTAAGTTTTTACCTTTTTGGCAAAACAAATTCCTCAAGAAACTTTCAGGGATAATTGCCTCTTATTATTTGAGAATAAACGATTAATAAAATCTCTTTCGCTTTTCAACAAGATAATCCAATAGTGTTCTTTCACAATTCTGCTTACTTTGGCTTCTTAGATAGCTGCGTTAAGTTTCCCCTGCTTTCTATTTCTATACCTATCACTGATGGGTGGATGAGGCTTATATTTATTTCGCAGACCCCACAAAGTATATATACTGTTGATGAGCATCAAACTCTAAATGAAGTTAAGCATGTCTGTCTGTCCGTCTGTTTAATGTCTGTTGTGAATAATCTCCGGGCCGCAAAAATGAAGCAAAACTTTGCAGAAACATTCAAAGTTCTTGCTCCCACCGAAAATAGGTGGAAGGAGGCGCCTCCCCTATAACGTAGACTAAGAACATCTCTGCCTTTGAAAGAGATAAAAAGTTGGTCTTTGCTCATTGGTCAAAAACTACAAAAGATAAATGTGCACATATGGGAAGATATATTCTATGGGCGATGGTGTAGCATCTTCACATAAACGGGAAAAATTGACTGCGCCTAGTCAATGTTAGGCTATATCCAAATTGAATTATTTTTTCAATATCTCTTTAACCCGTAAAAACAAGTTTCAACAGCCATATAAAGTATATAAATTTTTGGCCAGTTTGAAATTCGGAATGTAATGAAGCATGTCCATCTGTCCGTCTGTCCTTCTATCCGTCTGTCCATCTGTCCGTCTGTCCATCTGTCCGTCTGTCCATCTGTCCGCCTGTTAAACCGTCCACTCGTCCGTGTGCCCAGCCACATCGTATCGGCTCCCTATCGCCTTGCCAAATTTGCAAAAGGGCTTGGTAAAGGCTTAAACAAGTCGAACGCCCAAAACTGAGAAAATGTTTACTTTCCGTGACTTTTGCTCGTTGCCCATAAATTACATCAGGTACACGATATAAATTTCACACAGAATTCTTTTACAAGTAAGAAAATCATATTCGGTCTTTTGCAAGGAAAAGGACTACATTTTCATACTCTATATATAGGATGAGTGTGGCTGTTTTCCTCTATTTTTACAATAAGAGTGGAAATTTATATAGTGCATATAGTAAAAAGTAAAAAACGCGGAAAGCAAAAGTGTTCACAGTTTTTTTTACATAGGCCTGGGTATGTTGTACGCGGGTTCTTTGAAAAGTTTGGGTCGTTTTCAAATTCTCTTGTAAGTTCTTAGGCGATATCTTTATTTTTGCGAACGGGAGAATGGTCACTATAGATACTACCCAGTTGCATAGACGAACAGATGATAGACTTGCTTAGATGCATTCCGATTATGAAACTGGTCAAGAATTTTTATGCTTTAAAGAGTTTTTCCAGCTTGTTTCTGAAGAAATTATGATATACCATAAAATTGAGTAGGCGTGGCCGTTTTTTTAGAGGTATTACAGCATCGGTCATAGAATATACGTTCACATTTTTGTAGTTTTGGCCGCTGTCGTTAATGTGTAGTGAGCAAAAAACCAACTTTTTATTCCTTTTGAGAAACAGAGGTGTTCTTACATTACGTACTGCTGTGGGCATGTCTTTTGACCGATTTGGCACTTCTTCAATACCGACAGGTGTCGGTATGAACAATCATCTTCTTTAAGAGAAGTATTGGAAATGTGGAGGAAGGATGGCTAGTTGTTGTTGAGAAAGAGGAAGAAGAATATAATAAATTAAGAAAGGCAAACTTTAATTTACTACTTGTTTTAGACTTCAATATAACTGATTACAATTTTATATATGTATATCCGCGTATTATGTATGCGTCCCCTTATTATAGTAAGATATATTCTAAAACTTTTGTAATTCCATACTTAGGGTGAGAGCGCGAATCTGAACATTTTGTTTGTGGGATTCTCTTATAAAATGTTATCATTATGAATATGCAGATACTGTATAATGTATTGCACATTCATGTATGTAATAATGTATTTTGGAAAATACTTTTGCCGTGTTATCATGTTGTCTCACTCACAGCCCAATTTCATATTCCACACACTATGTTTTTGACCAGTATACTCGTCATCGCTAAAAGGGTCGACGCAGTTAATTGCTTAAATATTCGTATAATAATCATTTCTTTTAATTTTTTATTTGGTACTCAAAGTTAAACCAGTCATGCTTGAAACCAAAATCTTGATATTTAAACAATTTTCTGCCAATTAGTTACGAAATTCATTACACTCCGCAAATATGTTTTCCTAATCGATTGAAAAAAGTTTTACTATTTTGAACATTTTCTCATTACGATTTTAGTTCTCTAAGTAGGTTTAAAAACCGTTTCAATAAAAAAATCGAAAAAAAAAACTAAGATATATCCAATTAATAATAAATCGTATAATCAGAGAAACTTATGCATTTATTTCGCCCTATCGCACATGAAAGCAATGAAATTTTAAATTAAGATTTCCATATTTAATTTTTGTAAGTAGTTTATTTACTCAGTTTAATAGTCATTTTTAATCTTCTTTGTTTGTTCGTTGACCGTACAATACAAAGATATGTAGATATTTGTATATTCATTTTATTATTCTGTCTATAAACGACTTAAAAAGAATATTTGCATAATTCATTGGGAATCATTTCTTAGTTAAAACTTTTTTTAATTCGCAATAAAGGTTCAGGTCAACTTTTTTTAAGGCATTATCTTTTAGATTGAGTCCTTTAAACAAAAGCAAGCGCAGGAAGAAAAAAATATTTATTAACTTTTTAGTTTAAGGAATTAAAGCTTGTTGGTATAAAACGGCGACTTGGTGAGTTTCGCAAAACAATTCTTTTTATACTCCATACTATTTGCGGTACAGGTACCATTGAATACCCTACAACACATTGTCCAAAACATTTTTTTTTTTTGGTTGTATGAAATTTCTAGTATGAATCAATATTCATAATCACTTATTAGAATTTAGACTTTTCTGTCCTACAAAGGATCAATTTTCATGAAAGTCCTTATTAGGGTAGGATCCAAAAAAAAAAAAAAAAAAAAAAAAATACGCATAGATGATCCAAATTTGGTAAAGATAATTTTTTAATTTCAATTACTATTATGGCCTGATTTTCATCGTGAAGCGTTTGTCATATGAACTTCAATTTTTGTTATATGAGAGGGGGTTCAAAAATTGCCTTCCGAATTGCTGGTCCAAAGTTTCCATCCCAATGCAGGAAACATTTGCAGATTGCGATTTTTTTTCATTTAATGACTTTTCAAAATAGTTAGATATATGGAGAATAATCGAAAAAGTGAACCGATACGAACCATTTTTAGTAACGTTTGTTTCTGGGTCAAAACATGTCAGTGCAGGAAATTTCATCAACATATCTCAAAAATTGTGATCTGTAGCTTGAACACACTTTACATGGACAGACGGACAGACGGGCTTAGATCAATTTAGATAATGATTCTGATTCGATCGGAAGGAGAAAAAGCAGATCTTTGTTCAGCCCTTCTGCGTGTTATTTATGTACCATAAGTGGTGTAGGGTATAAAAACACTTGAACAACTTTCACACTTCTACAACTGACCCGGAACGGAAGGCAGATGCAATGATTTACAGCATTGCTATGTGCAAGATAAGTGAATTATTTGAAATTTTAAAGGTAGCGGACCGGCAGTTGCCCATGCCTGGTGTACAAAATACCGCAGGCGAGAAAATCCCAAGTATTTGTCTGCATCATTTTTAAATTCTTTGCAATTTTATAATATTAATTTGTTCATTTTTCTTTTTGCGAATGTCTTACGTTACTTCTTATTTCAATAGTGTGCGTAAAATTTAATAAAATCTTTAAAAATTATGAACTTACTTTGATGGATGGCTTCGAATCAAGTGACGAGTATTTTAAGTAAGTTCTGCATTATGAACACAGCTTGCTCACTTGTTGACATGAAAACAAAAAAAAAAAAAATATATATATATATATATATGTATATACAGCAATGTAAGAACATAAAATAACAGAGGACAAATCCTTCGAGTCTTTCCTTTTACGTTAATATTTGATTATAAATTTTTATAAACATTTGTAGAAAAACCTTTAGGGCTAAGTTCAATATTTTATCTAACAATGGACTCGTGTTGTT